>NC_045556.1:32288392-32293392 GCF_009769535.1 Thamnophis elegans
ACCTAGTTGGGTCTTCAGACATATGTAAGAAACCACCAAGCTCAGAAAGCAATGAAGACCCCATAATTCTCTTCCTCCCCTCCCCAAATCCCACTCCCTTTTAGCACTGATGATATTACCTAGTTGGGTAATGAAATGTCTGCAAGAGAGCACTAAAGAGCCCACTATTATCATCATCCTCCTCCTCATCCTCCTCCTGTTCCACTCCACACAACCCACTCCCTTCTAGCACTGATGATATTAGCTAGTTGGGTAATGAAATGTCTGCAAGAAAACAGCTGAGCTTAGAGAGCACTAAGGAGCCCACGATTCTCCTTCTCCTGTTCCACTCCACACAACCCCTCTAGCACTGATTACGTTACTTAGTTGGATAATGAAACAACTTTGAAAAAATACCAAGCTCAGACAGCACCAAGGACCCTCCATCATCATCATCATCATCATCATCATCATCCTCCTCCTCCTCCTCCTCCTCCTCCTCCTCCTCCTCCTCCAAGCCTGCTCACTTCCAGCACTGATGATGGGGTAAGAGAGTGACTGACCCAAGATCTCTGTGCTGCTTCTCTAGCACCCCAGATTAATATTTCCTTCTCAGCTACGGCAGCTTTAAGATGGGTGGACTTCGATTCTCAGAAACCCATGGCCAGCTTGCTTTAACATTTCCACCTCCTTGTGTGGAATCCAGGAGTTTAAAGTCCAGTCTTCAAGTTGCTACAATTGAGAAGACACTGCTCCAGAGGACGAAAGGCATCTAGCCACCGCTTTATAGATTTATTAACATCAATTGTATTAGGCTGTACCTCTCCGTGTGCGTAAAACTGAAGCTTCAAATGCCCAGAACAAAATCGTTCCTTAGATTGGTGGCTGATTGCAGGAGAAATGGAAATAAACGTTGGCTTAATGAACATTGGATCTCAGCTGCTTGAAGCCTTTGCGTTTAACCAGGTTACCTTCGGAGTCGTAATTCTCCGGGAAAAAAATCTTAATTCAATTACTGTCTTGCCATGAAGCTGCCGGTCTCAGTGCAAACTTTGCTCCTAATGGCTCCCGAGATTCGGAGTTACCAAGAACTTGAGTGTCTGCCAACTAATCACCAGCAGGAAGGCAGCGGGCTCATGGCCAAAGCATAAAAGTTAGCAGTCAACCTAGCTAATGAGCCGTTTCTCTTTCAATACCATGTTTTTGGAGATATTTTTTTTTACCATAAGCAATTTCTCCAACCTCCTCCTTCCTTTTTAAAAAAATAAAAATAAATGAATAAATAATAACTCTAAAAGTATCAAGGTCACCGCAGATGGGAACGGCAGCCAAGAAATTAAAAGACACTTGCTCCTGGGGAGGAAAGCAACGGCAAATCTAGACAGCAGACTAAAAAGCAGCTGCCAGCAAAAGTGTGTGTCATCAAGGCTGTGGTTTTCCCAGTTGCAATGGACGGCTGTGAAGGTTGGACCATAAGGAAGGCTGAGTGCCAAAGAATGGAGGCCTTTGGACTCTGGTGCTGGAGAAGACACCTGTGAGTCCCTTGGACTGCAAGGCCATCCAACTGGTCAGTCCTAGAGGAGATCAACCCTGGCTGCTCTTTAGAAGGCCAGATCCTGAAGAGGAGACTCAAAGACTTTGGCCACCGAATGAGAAGTAAGGACTCCCTGCAGAAGAGCCTCATGCTGGGAACGATGGAGAGCAAAAGAAGAAGGGGACGGCAGAGAAGGAGGTGGCTGGATGGAGTCACCAAAGCAGTTGGCATGAGCTTCAATGGACTCCAGAGGATGCTAGAGGACAGGAAGGCCTGGATGAACATGGTCCATGGGGTCACAATGGATTGAACATTACATTACATCTAACAACCACAAAAGTATCCTATTGCAGAAAAAAGAGATTGAAGTTTAAAGCCTGTACGTTAAGAAATCAATGAATAAGATGTATTAGAAAAAAGTGTTGATTGTTTGGTGTCTTTAAGAAGTTTAGTACTGTGAAGGAAGGTGGAGGAAGACCTCCATTAAAGGACCACCCTGACTTCTTTTCTTTCCATCGATGAAGGAAGTGCAGACACTGACTTCTCTACCACTCTTCTTCTTGATCCTAGAAGTTGTGAATGCTCCTTCACTGGAGGTTTTTAAGAAGAGACTGGACAGCCATTTGCCTGAAGTGGTGTAGGGTTTCCCTTCCAACTCTGGTATTCTATTCCATTCCATTTTCCATTCTATTCTATTCTAATTATCTGAATCCAAAGGTGACCACTTATCTTGGTTTCATGGTAGGGCAGGCCATATCCTCAATGACTAACTTTTCCATCTTTCCAAATCCTTAAGATTTGCCATCTTCTTGATATTGAAATTTCAAGAAGGAAACTAGGATAGGAAACGGAGAAGAAAAATAACAGAGTTGGGAGGGACCTTGGAGGTCTTCTAGTCCAGCCCCCTGCCTAGGCAGGAAATCCTATACTGTTTCAGACAAATGGCTATCCAACATCTTCTTAAAGACTTCCAGTATTGGGGCATTCACAACTTCTGGAGGCAACTTCTGTTCCACTGATTAATTGTTCTAACTGTCAGGAAATTTCTCCTTAGTTCTAAGTTGCATCTCTCCTTGATCAATTTCCACCCATTGCTTCTTGTCCTACCCTTGGAGGCTTTGGAGAATAGCTTGACTCCCTCTTCTTTGTGGCAGCTCCTCAAACATTGGAAGACTGCTATCATGTCATCCTTGGTTCTTCTTTTCATTAAACTAGACATACCCTGTCCCTGCAACCGTTTTTCATATGTTTTAGCCTCCAGTCCTCTAATCATCTTTGTTTCTCTTCTGTGGACTCTTTCTAGAGTCTCAACCTCTTTTTTACACCGTGGTGACCAAAACTGAATGCCGTATTCCAAGTGTGGCCTTACCAAGGCCTTGTAAGGTGATATAAGAGGCAGCAGGCAAGCATTGGAGGGGAAAATTACATCCCGTAAAGATTGTGTTGTCTTGAGCGTCCCAGAAAACCCTGTCCCTTCTCTAGTGCTGAAAAACCAGCTTGGTACCCTCTAATTTTGCTTAAGAGAAAGAAGAGCAGGAGGCTGCTGTGTTTTTACACCCCTCTTGTAGTAAAACGGCTGTTGTGTATTGGTAAAGATGTCTGCTGGAAAGGTTCTCTGGTGGGAATGGAAGAACTGATTCCTTTTCTTTCTCCCTAGGTGGTGTTGGATTCGGTCACACCAAGGGCAACTCCGGTTCAGAAGCAGACGATGAGACTCAGTTGACGTGCTACACCGACCAGTATCGCAGTCGCCGACGCAGCAAAGGTAAGTTGAAAATGAAAGACTGTGTTATCTGGGAACCCATGGAAGATGCCTTCACTTACACACTAGGAGAATTTAAGGGTGACGTGCTTGAAAACCCACCGTATCCATTTTGCTTCTGAAAGTTGGTGCATTTTAGAGAAGGTGGGGATGGACACGACTGCAACTTCTGTTCAACTTGGCAGCATTTCTGCTTCTAGTGTCCACAGTTGTCCTCATCACAGATTCAGTCAATTCAATTCATCTTAGCTTTGTTTACAGTGTTGAGTTTATTTTTTTTAGATATTGAGAAGGAAGAGGAGGACTTTTGAGTCCTTGGTGCTTTCAGAATCTGGTGGTGGCCAGGCACTTTTTATCATATGTGGTGGACATGCAATGAGGCAAAAAAATTATTGGAAAATGATTCAATCGTGGTTAGAACGAATGGTGAGAGACCAAATCTTGTTTAAACCGGAAATTTTTCTCCTAGGTATAATACCAGAGGGGTTTAAGAAAGATACACTTTATTTAATTATCCATGTACTAACTGCGGTGCGCATAATTTATGCACAATACTGGAAAAAAGAAAATATGCCATCAGAGCTAGATATAATCAGAAAAGTGTTAGCCTGTGCGGAAGCAGATAGGCTCACTCTTGAATTTAAAAATAAAGGGGAATCAGAATATTTTGAAGTCTGGAACAGATTTTTATGACTGGTATAAGACAAGGTGACAAGACTGGAACAAACTGTATATATTGTGATTGGACAGAAGGATTGACAATGTATTAAGTTGGCTAATTTTCAATGGTTGAGACTAGCTGTATATTATGTGAATGTATGGTCACTTCGACTTCGCGGTACTGCATTGTTTTAAATGTAAAATTAATAAAAAACATTGAAAAAAAGAATCTGGTGGTGGAAGAGAGTGGGGTTCAGGAGGAGGAGGAGGAGGAGGAGAACTTTTGAGCCCTTGGTGCTCCCAGAATTTGGTTGTTTCCTTGATGATGTTTTATTACCAAACTAAGTAACATCACCGGTAGTAGAAGAGAGTGGGGTTCAGCAGGAGGAGGAGGAGAAAGAGAAAGAGAAAGAGAACAACTCTGGGGCCACCATAGAAAAGTCAAGGTTCCTACCAGTTTAGCAGTTGGAGGTTGGGATGAGGTTCTGATAGGAGAAGGAGAAGAAGGAAAAAGAGGAAGAAGGAGGAGGAGGAGGAGGAGGAGGAGGAGGAGGAGGAGAAGGAGAAGAAGAAGTATTTGATTATAGCTAACCACCTTAAACAATTCTGTTACAGTTGTTTTGTGAGCCACCCAGTTTTGCAACACGTAAGGTGACCAGCCATTAAAAAATAACTTTAAATAAAACAAATCTCATTGGGATATTCCTGAGTGCATTTGTGGCATAACGGTGGATTTCTGATGTGATATGAAGTACCTGTTTAGCCTGCAGGTAAGGAGTTCTTTATTGCTGTTTTCCAATCTAGGCAAATGGTAACGGCTAATGTAGAATGACAAGTGGTTAACCTTCCTGCAACCTTTTTTCCTCCAATACTCTACCATAGTCAGTTGGAAGGAATTTGTGAGGAGGTTTTACGGGTGCTTCAGGAAGTTCAAATATAACAGAATACCAGAGTTGGAAAGGACCTGGGAGGTCTTTTAGTCCAGCCACCTGCTCAAGCAGGAAACCCTATACCGTCTCAGGCAAATGGTTGTCCAATCTCTTCTTAAAAGCTTCCAGTGTTGGA
>NC_045556.1:32298392-32405892 GCF_009769535.1 Thamnophis elegans
CCACCATTGTTGTGGGGTTTTTTTTAAGAGGTTAGGAAAATTCTGGCTTTGATCTGTTCTTGTATCTGATCTTTAGAACAAGACCCTTTCAAGGAGAATTAGGTATTCCCGATCTGTTACACCAGCGTAAGTTTTCTTTCATCGTCTCCTCCCTCTGGAGTTGCGAGGCATTTAATAATATTTCAGTGTTTCAGCAAATGAGATTAAAAATGGGAGGGGGGAATAGCCAATTCTCATCTCCTTCCTTCCCTCCCACTCTTCCCTCCCTTTTCTCTTTTCTCTTTCTCTTTCCTCCCTCCTTTCTCCCTTCTCTTCTTTCCTCCTTTCCTCTCTTCCTCCATTCCTCTATGCCTTCCTTCCTTTCTCCCTCTCTTCCTTTTTTCTTTTTCTCTCTTCCTCTATCCCTTCCTCTCTCCCTTCCTCTCTTCCTTTCTTTCTTCCTTCTCTCCTTTCTTCTCCCCCTCCCTTCCTATCTCCCTTCTTTTCTTCCTCTCTCTCTTCTTTCCTCCTTTCCTCTCTTCCTCCCGTCTTCCCTCTCTTCCTTCCTCATTCTTTTATTTCCTCTCTTCCTCTATCCCTTTCTCTCTTTCTTCCTTCCCTCTCTCCCTTTCTCCCTCCCTCTCTCTCTCTCTTTCTTTCTTTCTTTTTTGCTTGCTTGCTTGCTGGTTTGCTTGCTCCTTCCCTCCCTCCCTCCCTCCATCTCTTCCTTCCTCCTTTCCTACCTTCCTTTCTCTCTCCCTTTCTTCCTCTTTTCCTTCCTCCTTTCTTCCCTTCCTTCGTCCCTCCTGCCCCAATCCCTCCATCCCTCCATCCTGTTACAATACAGACTTAGCAGAGTAATTGAGTGCTGTGCTGCAGAGTTGAAGAATTATCACACCAGCTTGGCTCTTATCTTGACAGCAAAGCCACACTTCTAATTTAATTTTATTCCAAGCGTGCCAGGTAACAAATTGAAGTAATTGTTCCACTTGCACCCATTCCATGTTCCATGAGGCATTAAAATACAAGCATGTGTACTAGCTTGCGAAGGAGGACTTCGGCACCCTCATCATCGTCATTATTATCTGTTCACAACAATACATTCTTTAGCTAGTTTTGAGCCTCATAGCATTGAGTTCTTCCCAAGCCCTTAGGACATACGTACTGCATCATACGTATGTCAGCATGGCAGAATAACAGAGTAAGAGAATTAGAAGGGCCCTTGGAGGTCTTCTAGTCCAACCCCCTGCTCAGGCAGGGGACCTTACACCATCTCCGACGGATGGCAGTTTAATCTCTTAAAAGCCTCCAGTGATGGAGATTCCACAACATCTGAAGGCAACTTCTGTTCCATTTGTTAATTGTTCTAACTGCCAGGAAATTTAACCGAATAACAGAGTTAGAATGGACCTTGGAGGTCTTCTAGTCCAGGCATCACCAACATTTTGGACCACTGAATTTGTAATTTTAAATCCTGCAGACTACTAATGTGTGGGCGTGCCTAGGTGGTTATGTGATTGGGTGGGCGTGGCCAACTTGTTGTCACTCGTGTCGAGGGATGCCTCATTGGCCTCTATTTGCTCCTCCCCTCCCGGCCCCTCCTCGCCTACCCGTCAGGGCTTCTTAGGAGCCCCAACAGGAAGCAGTTGCTGGAGCTAAGCAGCCCCCAGGAGAAAGAGTTGGCAAAACAGCTCAGCTCAAATTGGATCTGACCAAGAAGGAGGCTCAGTGGAAGCACCTCACTGAGGACTAGGAGCAAGCAGAGGGAAGACCTGCAGGAGTGCAAGAACAGATACTGGCACCTGGAGGCTCAGCAGGCTGAGATGGTCAGCCAGTTCCAAGCCATGATGCAGTCCCAGTGGAACGAGGCCCTCCGGCTCTTCGCCACCAGCGGCTCTTCCCTCCAGCCTTCGCCCAAAGCCCCCACCAGGAGGCCGAAGCAGACCCCAAGTGGGAATTTCTGGCCCCCTCCAACCCCCACAAAAAGACCCCGAAGAGGGAGACTCTCTGCAGCCACACAAGCATTCATTGCACGTATCCGTCCCAGGAGACCATAGTTTGAGGACCCCGGATTTAATGCAATATAAAAAATGCAAATAATTTTTCTGCAGACCACCAAAATTTTCTCACAGACCACCAGTTGGGGACCACTGTTTTAGTCCAATCTTCTGCTCAAGCAGGAGACCCTAAGGAATTCTGGGCAAATAGTTGTCCAATCTCTTATTGAAAATCCTTCAGTGATGGAGCACCCACACCTTCTGGAGGCAACATCCATTTCCCTGGTTAATTTTTCTCACTGTTAGGAAATTTCTCCTTGGTTCCAGGTTGCTTCTCTCCTTGGTTAGTTTCCGTCCATCTGGTAGGAGGCCCTGTAACATTTCAGACAAATAAATGTGTCAATATTTTTTTTCAATTTTCCTGGAGTCATCTTCCTTCCTTGGAGATTTGTACGCAGATAGCTCTCTCTCTCTCTCTCTCTCTCTCTCTCTCTCTCTCTCTCTCTCTCTCTCTCTCTCTCCAAATATTAAGGCACAATTTCCTCGCAAGATTTGCCAGCGTACCGTGCAGGCGAGATCAATATTTCAACCATTAGAGATTTTTACGCAGGGAAAAGTATATTTATTTTAATGCATCAGGCATTAAAGCTTCTGAAAATCTACAGCCAGCAGAGAGTCCGGGTATTAGGGACAGATTAGTGGCAGGTTTCGGAGGGATATTTCAGCTTGAGTGGAACATGGTGATTGCACCGTTGTCACTAGCAGCGACTTCCTGCTGCTTAAGTCAACGAAATTCTGCTCCTATTTGCCCTGCTATGAATTACGATCCGAGGTGGATGATTGGGGTTTGGAGAAGGCGGTGTGTAGCTTGCCTGTGCGCCTTCCTGTCTGCCTCGAACAATTTATCTGCAGGAAGAAATATTTATGCACCACATTAGAATCACCAGTTGAGAAAGAATTGTGGTCTAAGACGAAGATTGACTGAATGTGGGTACTGCAACTCAGTCGTAATGGGATTGCTTGGACTGACTTGGCTTGAACTCAGCATATTTTTGCCCAACATAAACTACAGCTTAGCACTTAAGTCTGGAGGGGGTGAACTTGGCCAATCCTAGTTTATTCAGAAGTCAATACATTCCTTAACAGACATGGGCCAGGATGTGTGTGACCTACAGTACATCCAACTAAAATGCTTGCTGGTGGTCTTCCTCCTCCTCCTTCTCCTCCTCCTCCTCCCCCCTTCTCCTTCCCCTTCTCCTTCTCCTCCTCCTCCTCCCCCTCTTCTCCTTCCCCTTCTCCACCTCCTATCAAATCCTCATCCCAACCTCCAACTGCTTAACAATAGGAACCTTGACTTTTCAATGGTGGCCCCACAGTTCTCTTTCTCCTTCTCCTTTCTCCTCCTTCTTCCCCTTCCCTGTCATCCTCCTCCTCTTCCTCCTCATTTCTCCTGCTTTCTCCTCCTTTTCCTCCTCCTCCTTCTTCCCCTTCCCCCTCCTCCTCTTCCTCCTCCCACTTCTTCGTCTTCCTTCCTCCTTTCTCTTCCTGCTTTCTCCTCCTCTTCCTCCTTCTTTCCCTTCCCTCTCCTCCTCTTCCTCCCTCCTCCTCCCTCCTCCTCTTCCTCCTCCTTCTTCCCCTTCCATCTCCTCCTCCTCCTTCCTGCTTTCTCCTCCCCCTCCTCCTCCCCCTCCTCCATTATCAATGGTTGCAATAAGCCAATTGAAAGACATAAGTGCATAATTGGCCCATTAGAAAATTCTGCAATTAAATATCAAATGGTTTGACGCGCCTTTTTAATTCCTCCCAGTCCCATATATAATCTCTGCAACTCTGAAACAAACTCTTCCTAACTTACATCCTTGGCACGTTAGGGGTTAATGCATTAGTGCAGCTTTTAAAAAAAAATAAAATAAATAAATGAAGAAAAGCAAAACAGGGAAGATAAAGGCAAGCAATATCATTTTTTAAGTGACTTTCAAAGCCCTTTTGCCTCCAGCGTTAAGTCGGAGAGAAATTTCGCTATTGCAGGATGATTGATTCAGCCGAAGAGGAGGAGAAGGGTTTTTTCCCCACAGTTTGATGAAACGTTTGTCCTTGTCTCAGTGCCGTGAAAAAGGAGAGCGTCACAGCTCAGAGGAGAAGGAAAAGCGGCATTTTAAGTTAGGACAAGGCAAGTCAACAGGCTGGGCACTGTAACGTGATCGGTGAAAGGAAATTTGCAAATGGAATTCGCCCGCCAACACTCAAGAATATATTTCAGAAGCGGAAGATTTTGACCATAACTCAAACCCCATGCCAAATACTTCCTGTTGGTCACAGGGAGCCCGTCTCAAACTCCCCGCCAACCTGGTTAATTCTGCAGCGCTGGCCTTCATGTCCCATAATTACCCGTCAGCTGAAGGTCCTTCGTGACAAATATTCCAGCTGAGGTCCAGTACATCAGCATATAAAATAAAACATTAAATAATTTTACACCCTACCAATACAAGGGCACATAGTCAAGGCTGTGATTTTCCCAGTTGCAATGGATGGCTGTGGAAATTGGACCATAAGGAGGGCTGAGCACCAAAGAATGGAGGTCTTTGAACTCTGGTGCTGGAGAAGACTCCTGCGAGTCCCTTGGACTGCAAGGCCATCCAACCGGTCAGTCCTAGAGGAGGTCAACCCTGACTGCTCTTCAGAAGGCCAGATCCTGAAGAGGAAACTCAAAGAATTTGGCCACCTAATGAGAAGAAAGGACTCCATGGAGAAGAGCCTCATGCTGGGAACGATGGAGGGCAAAAGAAGAAGGGAACGACAGAGAAGGAGGGGACTGGATGGAGTCACCGAAGCAGTCGGCGTGAGCTTCAATGGACTCCACGACTTCGCAACTAACGACAACAACAATTTTTTGGAAAGTTTTTGTAGTCATACGGGTAATTCTTGACTTACAACTGCAATGTAGCCCCCATATTTTGGTTGCTAAGCGAGACATTTGTTAAGGGAGTTCTGATTCATTGAATGGCCTTTCTTGCCACTGCTGTTTAAGGAAATCACTGCCATTGTTAAAGTTAGTCAGACCGTCATTAAGCGAATCTGGCTTCCTCAGTGGATTTTGCTGGTCAACACGTCACAAAAGGGGATTGCGTGACCGTCATAAACATGAGGCAGTTGCCAGCTGCTTGAATTTGGATCACGTGACCACGGGAGATCTCTGTCAGATCAGAAAGGTTGGTGGTTCGAATCCCTAGTGCCGTGTAACGGAGTAAGCTCCCATGACTTGTCCCAGCTTCTGCCAACCTAGCAGTTCGAAAGCACGTAAAAAATGCAAGTAGGACAATAGGAACCACCTTTGGTGGGAAGGGAACAGCCTTCCGTGCGCCTTTGCCGTTGAATCATGCCGGCCACATGACTACGGAGACGTCTTCTGATAGCGCTGGCTCTTCAGCTTTGAAATGGAGATGAGCACCGCCTCCTAGATTCGGGAACGAACAGCCCATATGTGCGAGAGGAACCTTTACCTTTTAATATAGAAGAAGGAAGATTAAAGGAAAGGAAAAAAAAATCTTTCTCTTTTCTTTGTATCTTGTAACACTTTATATTTAACTGGTGGGGTTTTTTTTGTTCCTCACGATACAAATTAGATATATCTTTTTCCCCCTCGCTTGAATGATACCTCAGGTGTCAAAACAAGCATTGTTTGAAACAAAAACACCATCCAAGGCAAAACACTCATCTTTTTTTTTAACCACAGAAATTCTCCCTTGCAATGACAGTTTTAATTTCTCCCATCTCAACCTGTCCTTCTTCATTTCATTCCTTGTCTTACCCATAGTTATTTTGAAAACAATGCACCGTTCGAATGCGTCACAATAACAATTTTACTCTCTTTCTCCAAAAACACTGCTTGTTTTCTCCCTGATTAAACAGGTCAATTTGGCAATTTTGCTAATTCTGACATTTTTATCCTCTTTTTTATTCTATTGTGGGATTGTCAATATTCTTGCATCTCGGCGCATAGAACAGTCTTACGGATGCTATAGTAATACAAAATGAATCTCCTGTGAGTCTTTTCTAATTCACTTTTGGGGTGGGTTATATTTTTTATATTAATCTTTAAAATCCTTTGTCTCAATTGTGTCTATTTCTGCCCAAAATTTATTTTTTTTTTATTTTATTTTTTTACCACCATGCGTGTTAAAATGTGCCATTGGGGAGTTTCAAAATTTTCACATTTTCAACATGGACTTGAAATATCTTTGTATATTTTTGCTAATAAATTGGTGAAGCCAGTTTGAGTTAAGCCCCCAAAGTTAGAAAATGGCCAACAGTGAGTTATAGTTCTGCTTTAGTTATGAAAGTCAGCTGGGTGACTTTGGGCCAATCATGAAAACCAATTGGAGAACTCTGGGCCAATCACCAGGTGGCAGTGAGTTCTAGTCCTGCCTTAGGCCTTAGGTACAAAAGATGATTGAGTGACTTTGGGCCAATTGCTAGGAGACTGAGAGTTCTAGTCCTGCCTTAGGCATGAAAACCAACTGGACAACTCTGGGCCAATCACCAGGTGGCAGTGAGTTCTAGTTCCGCCTTAGGTACAAAAGATGATTGAGTGACTTTGGGCCAATCGCTAGGAGACTGAGAGTTCTAGTCCTTCCTTAGGCATGAAAACCAACTGGACAACTCTGGGCCAATCACCAGGTGGCAGTGAGTTCTAGTTCTGCCTTAGGCAGGAAAGTCAGCTGGGTGACAGGGTGTGTGTGTGAGAGAGAGAGGGAGGGAGGGAGAGAGAGAGAGAAAGAGAGAGGGGGGGAGGGAGCTCAACCCACCTCACAGGATATATCCTCTTTCCAGGCCTTCTTTTACATTATAAAAGGGAACAGTATAGGTTCCCCTCGCACATATGTGCTAGTCGTTCCTGACTCTAGGGGGCGGTGCTCATCTCCGTTTCAAAGCCGAAGAGCCAGCACTGTCCGAAGACGTGTCCATAGTCACGTGGCCAGCATGACTCAATGCCAAAGGCGCACGGAACGCTGTTCCCTTCCCACGAAAGGTGGTTCCTATTTTTCTACTTGCATTTTTGACGTGCTTTCGAACTGCTAGGTTGGCAGAAGCTGGGACAAGTCACGGGAGATCCCTCCGTTACACGGTGCTAGGGATTCGAACCGCTGAACAGCCGACCTTTCTGATCGACAAGCTGAGTGTCTTAGCCACTGAGCCACCATGTCCCACCTTTTAAATTATGACACCGTATAAATTTTATCTCATTCTTCACCTCAGGAGGCTCCAAGCTGGAGAGAGGAGAGAGGAAAGGAGGAGAGGGGAGAGGAAAAGGGGGGAGAGGGAGGGAGGAGAGAGGGAGGGAGGGGGAGAGGAAAAGGGAGAGAGGGAGAGAGAGGGGAGGCAGAGAGGGAAGAGAGAGGGAGAGTGTGCGGGAGAGAGGAAAAGGGGAGAGAGAGGGGGAGAGAAACGGAGGGAGGGGGAGAGGAGAGAGGGAGGGAGATGAGAGAGAGGAGAGGGAGAGAGAGGAAAGGGGGAGAGAGAGGGAGAGAGGGAAGGAGGAAGGGAGGGAGAGAGAGAGTGGATGGGAGGGGGAGAGAGAGGAGAGTGGGAGAGCGGAAGGGAGGGGGAAAGGAAAAGGGGAGAGAGGAGGAGAGAGGGAAGGAGGGAGGGGGAGAGAGAGGATAGGAGAGAGAGAGGAGACGGGGAGGGAGGGGAGAGAGAGGGAGAGAGGGAGGGTGAGAGGAAAAGGGAGAGGGAGAGAGAGAGAAATATACTATATTCCAGATTATTTGTTAGAAAATATGTTTGGCCACCAAAATGAAGGAGTGATATATTTCCCTTACGAAACCCGTATCTTGAAGGAACAAAAATCACATTGGTGGTTCCTGATTGAATCTTTTCAAAATCACCTCAGGGCCCTCCAGAATTTCAAATGCCCGGCAGTTACCTAAGCCTGCGCTCGGCTTCAGGGAACGGAGGAGAATATTATGATAGGCATTTATGACTGTCAGAGGCCAGCCATGAATACAAAAGCTGTTGTCATTTGTCTTCTTTGTTTAAAATATTTATAGGTCTGGCTCCCCCCTCAGCCTACGCCGTTTACATCAGGCATAAAGCAGAGGGCTAAATCACGCCAATCCGGGCAAGCTTCCTCTCATAAACTCTTGAGGCTTTATAATAGCAAGAAGAAGACATAATTGGGTTACTTCCTCAGGAAAAAACAAAAGAGTAAATATGATATTCCTTCAGCCCTGTGAGGATTTTTTTAACAAAATGAGCAGGGTGAGAGATAGGTAAAGGTAAAAATTCCCCTCGCACATGCTAGTCGTTCCCGACTCTAGGGGGCGGTGCTCATCTCCGTTTCAAAGCCGAAGAGCCAGCGCTGTCCAAAGATGTCTCCATGGCATGTGGCCGGCATGACTCAATGCCGAAGGCACACGGAACACTGTTCCCTTCCCACCAAAGGTGGTTCCTATTTTTCTACTTGCATTTTTTAACGTCCTTTCGAACTGCTAGGTTGGCAGAAGCTGGGACAAGTCACGGGAGCTCCCTCCGTTACATATGAAGAACAGTTGCAGGAACTGGGCATGTCTAGTTTAATAGAAAGAAGGACCAGGGGAGACATGATAGCAGTCTTCCAATATCTCAGGGGCTGCCACAAAGAAGAGGGAATCAAACTATTCTCCAAAACACCTGAGGGCAGGAGAAGAAGCAATGGGTGGAAACTAATCAAGGAAAGAAGCAACTTAGAACTGAGGAGGAATTTCCTGACAGCGGGAACAATTAATCAGTGGAACAGAAGTTGGTTCCGGAAGTTGTGAATGCCCCAACACTGGAAGTCTTTAAAAAGATGTTGGATAGCCATTTGTCTGGAACGGTGTAGAGTTTCCGACCTAGGCAGTGGGTTGGACTAGAAGACCTCCAAGGTCCCTTCCAACTCTGCTCTTGTATTGTATTGTATTGTATACTGTCAGGAAATAGCTCTCCTCTCTTCACTTCTCAAATGGAAACATCTTGAATTAAGGCCAACATAAATGTAGGGCAGAGGGTAGAAATCAGGGGGTCTATTAATTTGGAAAAAGCATTCTTCAGGAAGCTTCCTCTAGAGGTTGATTCTCTCTCAAGCCTTCAAGGCCCAATTAAGCAGCAATTAATTGACTTGGTTATAGGAGGCTGCTTGGATGCAATCTAAAAAAAAAAAAGGAAGAAGGCATGCTTTGCAGGTTTTGGGGGGTTTTTTGTGGGGGGGAGTGTTCAGCCTTCCTGTTAGTCTTCTCTACTTTCAAATCAGATTTCTTGCCTGAAGGCTTCTTTATTTGGATCCTCCAGTTCTTCTGTTTCTACACACACACACACACACACACACACACACACACACACACAGACTTCTCCCTCTTGGCCTTATTTTCGACTGCTCAAAATTCTTCTGAACTTAAAGCTGTTGCTTCCTCGTATAAACATATCCTACAGCTATAAAACTTATCTTGGCATTTAAGTAGGTGCTAACTTTGCATATCCCTGTCCAGATGCTATGTTGATAGTCCCAGACACAAGTCTGCCTGCCTGCCTGCCTGCCTGCCTGCCTGCCTGCCTGCCTGCCTGCCTGCCTGCCTGCCTGCCTGCCTGCCTGCCTGCCTGCCTGCCTGCCTGCCTGCCTATCTATCTATCTATCTATCTATCTATCTATCTATCTATCTATCTATCTATCTATCTATCTACTCTATCATCTGCCTATCTATCTATCTATCTATCTATCTAGAGAAAGCCCTGGGAACTTGACTTTCTTTTCTTTTTTTCTTTTTGTTATATCCTTGTTTGGGGGAGGAGGGGATCTGCCTATCTACTGCATCAACTCCTAGTAAACCTTGTTCTAAAATGCCGGGTTGATTTTTATCCTTTCTATTCGACTGTTAGGAATATAATCTAACGGCTGGGTTGGCAATATATAAATCATGTAACAATGCTGTATACCTGTTTCTTTAAATCATACTGTAAAATGTGATTAGTTGCTGTTTCCTCAATCGGCCATAAGAGGGAGCCAGAATGACTGTTAGCTCTCAGTTTGTTAGATGCTGGGCTGATCTGGTCTGAGTGTTTTAGAAGCTGGCTGTTAGAAAGTGCCGTGAGCTATTGTAAGTTTTGCAACTGTTAGCAAACTTTGAGTACTGAACTGATTATATGATACTGGACTATGTTATTTGGATTATCCCTTAACTGAAACACATTGATGGCTGGCTGAATTATCCATGTGTGATTTGGACTGTTTGATGGACTCTGATACCTCTATTTCCATGAAAGTAAAAGCCTATTTAAACTACAGTGTCTCTGTATGCTGGTTTGTGTGTTCTCCAACACCACACTCACAACGCTTCTCCGAACGCACTCGCTCTCCCAACGGGGAGCTTACCTAACACCGACAAGTGCCCATCACATCTTTTGTTGTGGTTCTTGCGTGCGAGAAATGCGCAGCCTAGCCTTGGATGGGGGTAAAAAAGGGAGAGACGGTTCGCTTGGAATGTAGGAAATTGCACATTTGTGATTTGCTACATTGAGCTTCCTTTTGCCGATTAAAAGAGATAAGTTAATGCAGCGTAAATGTTTGGGATGAGGCAGGCTAACCGATGAGAGCTGAATTCTTGGAAAAGTACAAAAGAATTGCATTTCTCCCCCTCATGGGTTGGCTTGGAGTCCTTCCAACAGAGCAGGTCAATGTAACTTTTATTATTATTTATTTAGTTTAGACAGACATGTACAAGATAACAGGTATAAGCATAAACATGGGAATGAGCACATGAAATGAGTACAGATAAATGGGGACAGTAGGACAGGAACGGTAGGCGCGCTGGTGCGCTTATGCACGGCCCCTTTACGGACCTCTTAGGAATGGGATGAGGTCCACCGGTAGACAGTTTGAGGTTGAAGCTGTGGAGGGTTTGAGGCTGTAACCACGGAGTCAGGTAGAGCATTCCAGGCGTTGACCACTCTGTGTGGCTGAAGTCGTATTTTCCACAATCGAGTTTGGAGCAGTTGACCTTGAGTTTGTATCTGTTATGTGCTCTTGTGTTATTGCGGTTGAAGCTGAGGTAGTCGTTGACAAGCAGGACATTGTAGCAGACAATTTTGTGTACTATGCTTAGGGAAGAGAGGCACACTCATATGCAGAGTTCTGGTTCACCAGAATGACAACCTGCTGTTTATCTTCTGCAAATCATCAGGAGTTAATTAACAGGACAGAGATTTTATGGGTGGCCAGATGTCTGAACAAGAAGATCAGAAACCCAACAGGCTTCTACCAAACCAAACCAAACTTCAAAAAGAATAGAATAGAATAACAGAGTTGGAAGGGACCTTGGAGGTCTTCTAGCCAAATCCTCTGCTCAGGCAGGAATCACTACACCAGTTCAGACAAATGGTTATCCAACATCTTCTTAAAAACATCAAGTGTTGGAGCATTCATAACTTCTGGTGGCAAGTTGTTCTATTGATTAATTGTTCTCACTGTCAGGAAATTTCTCCTTAGTTCTAAGTTGCTTCTCTCTTTGATCAGTTTCCCCCTTTTACTTCTTGTCCTACCCTCAGGTGCTTTGGAGAATAGTTTGACTCCTCCTTCTTTGTGGCAGCCCCTGAGATATTGGAAGACTGCTATCCTGTCTCCTCTGGTCCTTCTCTTTACTAGACTAGCCATGCCCAGTTTCTGCAACCATTCATCATATGTTTTAGCCTCCAGCCCCCTAAATCATCTTTGTTGCTCTTCTCTGCACTCTTTCTAGAGTCTCAACATCTTTCTTTACATTGTAGCAACCAAAACTGGATGCCTTATTCCAAGTGTGGCCTTACCAAGGCCTTATAAAGTGGTATTAACCCTTCACGTGATCTTGATTCCATCCCTCTGTTGATGCAAGAGACAGATCCTTGAATAGGGACTTTTAAGGATGTGTCCTTTATGCAAACTCAACAATTCTGTGTTGAGTGTACATGAAGATTCACAGTCATTCAGATCACACTTGTCCCAAAGGTGCAAAGAAAGCCCAGTTGCCTCTTGAAAAAGCACCTTTGGGACATCCTGTGTCATACCTCAATCTCCTTCCTCACTTATTATAGGGATCAACTGATCCCTCCGTCAGCGAGACGAGAAGAACAGAATCCTCCATCTCTCAGCTGAAAGTTCAGCTCTGTCAATATCCTGGAATCCCTGAATTATACATCACTGCTCATCGCAGATGAATTGATATCCAGGATTCTGTTCCCTAAGCCCTTTTCCCTCTTCGTGCTTGAGACCGAGAACAAATTATTATTTCTATGTACTCAGAAATGGCAATTTTTTTGGCTTGGAAACCGGAATTAAAAAAATATCAGACCTTTTGCTAGATTTTCTTTGAATCGAAGTGCAACATGGGAGAGGTGTGTGGCTGCATTTAAGTACTCCTGGTATCCGTCGAGAAGATGTCACTCTGAAAGATATGAAACCTTTCATTTAGTATAGTACAGCCTGTATTGTCATTGTGTACATCATGTATATGATGAAATTGGTTTTAGCCTCACTGGTGCAAGCTATGTCACAAAATATACAAACAACATAAATAGTATAAAGAATAATCTCTATGCAAGTACTATATTTTTCGGACTGTACGACACACCTTTTTCCCCTAAAAAAGAGGGTGAAAATCTGGGTGCATCATATACACTGAATACAGCATTTTTGGCCTCCTGAAACCCCCCCCCCCCCAATGGCCATGCATAGCCTTTAGGAGGCTTCCAGAGTGCTCCTGGAGAGGGCAAAAATGAGCAAAAAAGGGGGTGGTTTTGCTCATTTCCCCCCCCCCCAGCCCCCAGGAGCACTCTATAAACCACCTAAAGGCTATGTATATTCTTTTTTGGTTAAAAAAAAAACAGACCCATTTTCGCTCATCTCTCCCCCCCCCCAGCCCCCAGGAGCACTTTGCAGGCCTCTCTGCATGCATATTTTTTCTCAAAAAAATGAGGCATGCAGAGGGTTTGAGAAATCTGCAGAGTGCAAAAACTTTTTTTAATTTTTTTTTACCTTGGTGCATCTTATATTCTGGTGCGTCTTATACTCTGAAAAATAGGGTAATTAGGAAAAAGAAAAAGAAAAGACTAGTTACACGTTTCCATTTCTAACAGGGCCTGGTAACATGAGGTCATCAGCATCTTGGACTACAAATCCAGTCAACTGTCTCAAGGGTGGCCATGCCAGCTAATACTGGGCTTTTAGTTATATTCTGAAGGCTTTACTTAACTATTGTACGGAGGAAAACCCTGCATCTTTTCATATTCCGTATGTCTTGGAGAAGAGCCAGTTTGATATAGTGGTTGTGACATCGGGCTAGAAACAAGGAGACCGTGAGTTCTAGTCACACATTAGCTAGCTAGTTGATCTTGGGCCAGTCCCTTTTGTTATGACCGAGGCTTCCCAAGCGCATGAAGCAAACTCCTTGTCCCGACAAAAAACCTCTTTTATTAATTGACTGTGAATTCTGCTCATTCACATCCAGCAACGTCTTTCAAGGGAGGATTTATGGTCACAGACCTTATCTGGCTTGGAGAGCTGCCAGGACGATCTCTGCAGAACTTGGCAAGGAGTCTCAGAGAGTCACAAACCAATTAAGCGAAGTAATTGTCTCCTGAAAACTCCACTCCCCTTTTGCTCCTCTTTTGTTTCCTCTGGGAGGGGCCATTCATCATCCACCTGTGGCTTTTCTCCCAAGTTGACCCCTGGTCTTTAGCTGTTCCCTTCATCTGGCAACTGCGCATGCGCACATTGGGAACAGACTCCAGCTGTTCTTCTGCCTCACTGATGTCTGACTCTGAAGGCAGCTGATAACTGTCAGACGACCCTGGCCCCCTCTCTGCCTCCGACACAGAGCCCTCATCGGAGCCTTCCCCAGACTCCAGGACTGGCCCATCTTCCTCCCCAACCTCCTCACTGTCCGAATCTACTACCAGCTCTTCTGGCTGCTGGCTAGCCACAACACCTTTCCTTCAACCCCAGGAAGGTGGCAATGACAAAAACCTGCCAAGAAAACTGGAGGAACTGGTCAAGGCAGCCTCCGAGAATTGGACGCAATTGAATGTCTTTGAGGCGATAACCTCCTTTTTGTAATGTGTCTTGTATATTTGTTTCTCTTCTCCAGGTTCCCTCAAAAGCCCGGTGAACAAGACGGCTCTCACTTTAGTTGCCGTGAGCTCTTGCATCCTGGCTATGGTCTGTGGCACCCAGATCTCCTGTCCACTCACGGTCAAAGTGACCCTTCATGTCCCTGAACACTTCATTGCTGATGGTAAGAACTTTCTGCTTCTCTGCTCTTTGGGGTAAGGATCAGGCTTCTCTAAGAACATGACTTAGCCATGCTTTCTAAGCAGCTGTATCTCTCAAGTACAACAGGTGGAGTTGCTTCTGGGTAGTTCTTTATTCTGCCTGTCGACAGACCCTTGCCAGAGTAAAGCAACTATCCCCACAACTATACTGTATTCTGTGCATTCCTATGGAGTTTCTTCCGAGTTATGTTGTCCCTTTGTCCTCTGTAGAAAAAAAATCCTCTTTCCTGTAACTCCAATAACACTCCATCACAGCAATTTGGCCAATTAGAGGATACGGTCAGAAAATTCTATATTCCTATTCCTATTCTTTATTCCTATTCTACTCTATTCCATTCCATTCCACTCTATTCTATTCTATTCTATTCTTCTTGTATTCTATTTTATTCTGTAACCTGTTCTGTGTTCTATTCTATTCTATTCTATACCATTCCATTCCATATTCCATTTTGTTTTGTTCTATTCTATTCTATTCCATTCCATTCTCCTATCCTATCCTATCCTATCCTATCCTATTCTATCCTATTCTATCCTATCCTATCCTATTCCATTCCATTCTTCTATTCTATTCTATTCTATTCTATCTACTCTATTCTAATTCTATTCTATTCTACTCTACTCTATTCTAATTCTATTCTATTCTATTCTATTCTATTCTATTCTATTCTATTCTATTCTACTCTAATTCTATTCTACTCTACTCTACTCTATTCTATTCTATTCTAATTCTACTTACTCTATTCTACTCTACTCTTGTTCTATTCTATTCTATTCTATTCTATTCCATTCCATTCCATTCCATTCTATTCTACATAAGGGCTTCTCCTACATGTATATATATGCATGCTTGTTTTCTTACACAACACTTTCACGAAAGAATAATTCTGTTTCATTCAAATTATTCATATCTAATCCACGTATGTCTGATAAGCCAATGAAAAGTCAACAGTGGCTTGCCCAAAACTGTGTGTCACATAGTGGCTGACCCGGAATTACCAAGAATGATGGGCAAAAACCTGGTTTGTTCTCCTCCACTGTTGCTCCACAAAATGTTTACTTTTTTTGGTATTACACATGTTACATACTGATTAGACCTCTGATCCATAATTGATGTTCTTTAAAAAAAAATAATAATAAAGAAATTATATAAATGGGGTCATCGCCCCACATTTAGAAAACCGAGTCTCTGGTTTAAACCGTGCATTGATATTTTAATCGTGACATTTGGAAATAACTTTTTTCCCCGCCTTTTCCACCTTGGCATTTGCAAAGGGCTCTGGCGTTGAACCCTTGGCTAATTTGCAGCAGAAAAACATCCTTGATTTTGGATGCCTTCGCAACTCCAGGCTTGGGTGTTTATTTTTGCCATTTCTGTCCTGCCCTTTTATTTATGAGCTCTCTGAATAATAACTCCTTTGAGTGCAATTGTTAATCGATACCGATGGGGCCAAAAATGGCACAGCCGACCCATGAAATATTCCAATTAAAAGAAGAACATGAGCCTTTTCTATGCTGCACATCAGCCAGGATTCTACATAGATTTAAACATCTCTGAAGGGACCTGCAAACATGTCACCTCCTTGGTTTCAGAATAACCGAGTTGGAAGGGACCTTGGAGGTCTTCTAGTCCAACACCCTGCACAAGCAGGAGACCCAATGCCATGTCGGACAGATGGTTGTCCAATCTCTTCTTTAAAACTTCCAGTGTAGTAGCATTCACAACTTCTGGAGGCAAGTTGTTCCACTGGTTAATTGTTTTCACTGTCAGGGAATTATTTCTAGTTTACTTCTCTCCTTGGTTAATTTCCATCCATTACTTCTTCTCCTTTAAGTGCTTTAGACAACACAGTTCTAGGCTGCAAAAACAGAGGAAGAGAATTAAGATCACATGAAGTGTTAATACTACTTTATAATGCCTTGGGAAGGCCACACTTGGAATACTGCATTCAGTTTTGGTCCCCACACTATAAAAAAAGAGGTTGAGACTCTAGAAAGAGTGCAGAGAAGAGCAACAAACAGGATTTAGGGGACTGAAGGCCAAAACATATGAGGAACGGTTGCAGGAACTGGATAGGTCTAGTTTAATGAAAAGAAGGACTAGGGGAGTCATGATAGCAGTCTTCCGATATTTCAGGGGCTGCCACAAAGAAGAGGGAGTCAAGCTATTCTCCAAAGCACCTGAGGGTAGAACAAGAAGCAATGGGTGGAAACTAATCAAGGAGAGAAGCAACTTAGAAATAAGGAGAAATTTCCTGACAATTAGAACAATTAACTAGTGGAACAACTTGCCTCCACAAGTTGTGAATGCTCCAACACTGGAAGTTTTTAAGAAGAGATTGGATAACCCTTTGTCTGAAATGGTATAGGGTTTCCTATCTAGGCAGGGGGTGGACTAAAATATCTCCAAGGTCCTTTTCAACTCTATTCTATTCTATTCTATCATTCCATTCCATATTCTATGCTATGCTATGCTGTTCTACTCTACTCTACTCTACTCTACCCTACCCTACCCTACCCTACCCTACCCTACCCTACCCTACCCTACCCTACCCTACCCTACCCTACCCTACCATACCATACCATACCATACCATACCATACCATACCATACCATACCATACCATACCATACCATACCATATTATATTATATTATATTATATTATATTATATTCTGTAGCAACAGGCCAAGCCCTTTCAGTTTTTCAAATGATCATGCAATACCCTTCCATGGCCCTTCGTAGAGCGGGAATCCGTCTTACACATTTTCCATTTGAAAAACATTAAAAAAATAGTCTAATCTCAGGTGCCTTTTCCACTCACCAGACAATGGAAAGACTAGCTTTTGATGATGGAAGATGGAAGTAGTTCCCAGAAACCATTGCTTCTCCTTATTGCTCCCTGCTTCCAATATTTCTTGAGTTTCCATGACCTTATCTGCCCCCCCTTGCAATGTCGATCAAGCGCAACCTTGCGGAGACCTGAGCCAAATTCAATTTTCTTCTCCAACATAGGAACTGAGCTTTCAGAAGGCCTTAAATTTTTCATTGTGTTCCCATATTTTTTTTTCTTCTCCTCCTGCTGGTACATTTTCTGCCTCTGATGGGAGGGCAAATCGATGCTTTTTTCCTGGCCTTCTGGAGCGAAAGGATTGGAGGCGCGTTAGTTTTCTCCAAGCGCATAAACATATTCTTTAAAATGTACCCTGTCATTTTCAGCGAAGCGGCGAGTAGAAACCTACATTGTTAATCCCACTGTGGTATGTTTTAAGTGGGTTTCTCCTGGATCTCACCCCATAGAATAGAATGGAATGGAATGGAATAAATAGAATATGGAACAGAGTGGAATGGAATGGAATTGAATGGAATAGAATAGAATAGAATATGGAATGGAATGGAATAGAATAGAATAAAATAGAATATGGAATGGAGTGGAGTGGAGTAGAATAGAATAGAATAGAATATGGAATGGAGTGGAATAGAATAGAATAGAATATGGAATGGAATGGAGTGGAATAGAATATGGAATGGAATGCAATGGAATAGAATAGCATTCTGACCCCAAGTTGGAATTTCTGACCCCCTCCAACCAACCCTCAGAAAAAGACCCCAAAGGGGGAGACTCTCTGCAGCAACACAAACGTTCATTGCACGTATCCCTCCCAGATGCCGTAGTTTGAAGACTTAGTGCAATATAAAAAATGCAAATAATTTTTCTACGGACCACCAGCATTTTCTTGCAGACCACCAGTGGTCCACGGACCACCGGTTGGTGACCCCTGTTCTAGAAGACCTCCAAGATCCCTTCCAGCTCTGTCAATCTGGTAAGCTCGCTTGAAGCAAAGAAAGGCGTTTCCTCTGTGCTCCTCTGGCCACAATAAGCTAGCATTTCAGATTCTCCTTGGCAGCTCAGCCTGCAAACCGCCCATCAAAAGTTACTTCTCTTCCCCACAGTTTAGAGCCGTATTTAAAAGTGTCATTTCGGAGATCATTCTCATTCCTGGTGCCGTTTCACTTGGTCCTTTGTGTTTTCCATCTTCCGAAAAGCCATTATGTCTCGATTGGAGACTGCCCCACCTCCTCCCCTCTTCCAAGGGATATTAATCTGTTTTATTGGTCTTTCATTGGCAGCTCTGATGGAAATCTTCTGCGCCCTGCATAACTTTCCGAGCAGAATTTTCCTCCCATCCTTCCGATACATGCACGGCTCGATTAAGTTGCTTCAGCCTGTGATGTCAACATACGTACATAGGTCTAAAGAAGCTGATAAATGCATAGCCATGCAAATGGGAGGGCAGTCAACCTCTGATCCTATTAAACCTGGAAGAAATAGCCAATTGTTCTCACCGATGTTGATAGAAGAGTATGTTTGAGATCAGGGTGGAACCTGGTGCTCTCTGGATTTGGTGGTTTTCTTGCAGGCATTTCATTACCCAAATAGGTAACATCATCAATCCTAGAAGGGAGTGGGGTTTGCTCCATGTTTATATACAGTTCCTCCTTGCACTGATGATGTTACCTAGTTGGGTAATTAAAGCCAAGGTGATCCTTTCTTTCTGCACCTCTGCACCTGACTGGAATTGGATGGGTGGCAGCTTCCACCCATCCAATTCCAGTCAGGTGCAGAGGTGCAGAAACAAAGGATGACCTTGGCTTTCTAGAAAGAATTTTGTTTTGGCTACATATCATCTAACTCCGTACAATCCCCCCCCTCCCATTTTTCCACCATAGAAAATGCATAGTAGGGTAATAGAAAGTGTGGCAGGCCAGAGATCCAAAATGAAATATGGCTTGCAGGCCTGGCACCAACCTTCCAGGGGGCAGCTGGTGACTATCCCAATGGATATAGAATTAGGGAAAGCCACGTTTTTCATGGAGCAGCTCCAGATGTTATCTTGTTTGCCTGTTGACAAAGGAAGATTACGGTTGCTCTGTCTCCTGACTCACATTGAGCCAATTTCCAATATATCTCAGCCAGCAGGGAGAACTCCGAGCTGACTTGCAGCCTCTGAAACAGATCCAAGTTGGGAAGGCAAAAAATAAAATAAAAATACAACATTGATCATTCATTTGTTTTATCTTGCTTTCTATGCAACAGATGGAGCACAAAAGGGTTTTTAAAAAAAAAAAAAAAAAAAAAGAAGAAGAAGAAGAAGAAAAAGAAGCGAAATGCATCCAGAATTGAGAAGGGATGGAAAGGGGGAAAGGAGAGTGATTTTTCAAAAGCAAGGAACCCTGATGTGTGTTTTGGATCTCAAAATCAATGAAAACTGCCGCCATTGTGTTTGATGTGCGGTCTGGAGCTGGCTCATTCTCCCCACTTTGGGATTTATGCTTTAAAAAGGACAATAAGTGGCTCTTTTATCTTCAACAAGATGAAATTCCCACATCTTTAACTTTCCAGAGATAGGTTGCTGGTAATCATTCCAATTCAGGCATATTCCCATCCTGTATTTTGTATTTAAAACTGGATGCCATTCAGTAGGCCAACAACAACAACAACAACAACAACAATGTTGGAAGGGTCCTCGCAGGTCTTCTAATCCAACCCCTGCTCAGGCAGGAAACCCTAGATCATTTCAGACAATTTGGTTGCCCAATCTCTTCTTTAAAAAGTGATGGAGCATGCACAATTTCTGGAGGCAACTTGTTTCACTAATTAATTATCCTCACTATCAGGAAATTTCTTCTTAATTATAGGTTGCTTCTTTCCTTGGTTAGAACTTAGAATAACAAGAGTTGGAAGGGCCATGGAGGTCTTCTAGTCCAACCCCCTGCTCAGGCAGGAAACCCTACACCACTTCAGACAAATGGTTGTCCGATGTCTTCTTAAAAACTTCCAGTGTTGGAGCATTCAACACTTCTGGAGGCAAGTTGTTCCGTTGATTAATTGTTCTCACTGTTAGGAAATTTCTCCTTAGCTCTAAGTTGCTCCTCTCCTTGATTAGTTTCCACCCATTGCTTCTTGTTCTACCCTCAGGTATTTTGAAAATAATTTGACACCCTCTTCTTTGGGGCAGCCCCTGAAATATCGGAAGACTGCTATCATGTCTTCCCTAGTCCTTCTTTTCATTAAACAAGACATACCCAGTTCCTGCAACCATTCTTCATATGTTTTAGCCTCCAGTCCCCTAATCCTCTTTGTTGCTCTTCTCTGCACTCTTTCTAGAGTCTCAACCTCTTTTTTTTATAGTGTGGGGACTAAAACTGAATGCCGTATTCCAAGTGTGGCCTTCCCAAGGCATTATAAAGTAGTATTAACACTTCATGTGATCTTGATTCTCTTCCTGTTTTTGCAGCCAAGAACTGTGTTGTCCAAAGCACTTAAAGGAGAAGAAGTAATGAATGGAAACTAACCAAGGAGAGAAGCAATCTAGAAATAATTCCCTGACAGTGAAAACAATTAACCAGTGGAACAACTTGCCTCCAGAAGTTGTGAATGCTACTACAGTTTTAGTTTTAAAGGAGAGATTGGATAACCATTTGTCTGAAGTGGTGTAGGGTCTCCTGCTTGAGCAGGGTGTTGGACTAGAAGACCCCCAAGGTCCCTTCCAACTCTATTATTCTGAAACCAAGGAGGTGACATGTTTTCAGGTCCCTTCAGAGATGTTTAAATTATGTAGAATCCTGGCTGATGTGCAGCATAGAAAATGTCCACATTAAAAACTTCCAGTGTTGGAGCATTCACAACTTCTGGAGGCAAGTTGTTCCACTGGTTAATTATTCTCACTGTCAGGAAATTCCTCCTTAGTTCGAAGTTGCTTCTCTCTTTGATCAGCTTCCATCCATTGCTTCTTGTCCTGCCCGCAGGTGCTTTGGAGAACAGCTTGACCCTTTCTTCTTTGTGGTGGCCCCTTAGATATTGGAAGAGAGCTATCATGTCAGAATGCGGAATGACATTGCATTGGAAGGGACTTTGCAGGTCTTCTAGTCCAATCCCTGCTCAAGCATTAGTTTCCATCTATTCTTCTTGTCCTACCCTCAGGTGCTTTGGAGAATAGCTTGACTCCCTCTTCTTTGGGGCAGCCCCTAAGATATCGGAATACTGCTAGGGTTGAAAAAATGTCTACACAGAAAGTTACTCTGTGTGTGTGTGTGTGTGTGTGTGTGTGTGTGTGTAAAAGCCACCCAGTCTAGGGGCATATCATTAGTCAAAGCCTTGCTTAAAATAGATTTAGAATTGGACATAAAAGCAGAGAGCGTCTTGTGCTCCTCAAGCCAATTCTGGAACAACGTTGGGGAGGGACAAAGATTTCGTATTATTTTTAAGTAATTTTCCCGAGTGAGGAAATTGAACCAAGCCCAGCTTGCTGTAATGAGGGATTATAATTGCCTGGAGGCCTGAAACGCATCATGTGGGACTGTGAAATGTTCAATTAACAGTAGAACACTGCCGGAACTGGTGCCTGATGTTGTTAGACGAAGAAATGGAAGGAAGGATATATATATATATATCCTTCTATATGTATATGTATATTTATATGTGTGTATGTGTGTATGTGTCCATATAATATATATATATATATATATATATATATATATATATATATATATATATATATATATATATATATATATATATATATATGAATACGGTATATATTCTGTCCATTTCCTATATATGCGTATGTGTATGTGTGTGTGTGTGTGTGTGTGTGTGTGTATATATGTGTGTGTGTGTGTGTGTGTGTGTGTATCTATATCTACACACACAAACATATTTATACATACACACCTCTACATAACTCTCTCCCTCTCTCTCTCTCTCATCTATCCATCCATCCATCCAATATCTAGCTATCAACTCTATATCTTTCTCAGCTATCCACTCTACCTCTTTATCTCTATCATCCTCTCGCATCTCTCTCGCTCACTCTCTTTCTTCAACTATCCATCCATTATCTATCTGTCTGTCTATCTATCTAATCTATCTATCTTATCTATCTTATCTATCTATCTATCTATCTATCTATCTATCTATCTATCTATCTATTATCTATCTATCTCTATCTCTATATCTATCTATCTATATCTATCTATCTATCTATCTATCTATATCTATCTATATTTATCTATCTATTATCTATCTATCTCTATCTATCTATTATCTATCTATCTCTCTGTCTCTCTCTCTCTCTCTATCTCTCTCTCTATCTCTATATCTATCTATATCTATCTATCCATCCATCCATCCATCCATCCATCCATCCATCCATCCACCCACCCCCCCACCCATCCATCCATCCAGCTGTCATCTCTATATCTCTCTCAGCTATCTATCCACTCTACCTCTTTATCTCTATCATCCTCTTGCATCTCTCTGACTCACTCTCTCTCTCTCTAATTATCCATCCATTATCTGTCTGTCTGTCTGTCTATATCCATCTATCTATCATCTGTCTGTCTGTCTAGCTATCTAGCTATCTAGCTATCTGATCATCTTTCTATCTAATTTTCCCCAGTCAAGAGGTTGATGTGTGCAAAGAAGACTTGCTTGCTTGGCTATGGATAGATGGACTTATTAAAGAGAACCCCCAATAACAATGTACAGGTATTCCTTGACTTACAATAGTTCATTTAGTGACTGTTCAAAGTTACAACAGAACTGAAAGTTTTTCACTCTTACGTCCTTCGTAGCAGCCGCATGGTCATGCGATCAAAGTTCAGATGCTTAGCCCCTGATTCACACTTATGACCATTGTTACATTCCCATGGTCATGGGATCCCAAATCAGGCACTTGTTAACTGTCTCATATTTATGAAGGTTTGCATTATGCGATTTCCCGTTTTGCAGCCTTCTGACGAGCAAAAACGACAGCGAAGCTTTGAACAACTGTGAATCTCACTCGTTGAATCAACTGCCGTGATTCACTTAACAACTGTGGCCAGGAAGGTCCTAAAATGGGACAAAGCTCGCTTAACCAATGTTTCGCTTAGCAACGGAAAATTTGGGGTTCAATGTGGGTCGTAAGTCCGGGATTACCCTGCATGTATTCCCTAAGCGTAGATGTATATGCATTGGTGCAGGAATTTCTAGGTCTCAAAACCCAACCAAGGTTAGAGTTTAAAGCCCATCTCGTTGGTTTCCTACCCATCCCTTGGTTGGAGGCGTGCTAAATAAGCTGTGACTACATTTGGCTCCCAAATGCCACATTCCCTGATTGGCATGTGATTGAACTTTAATTGTTTCAACTGAAGATTGTTTATTTGCTTTCTCTCTGGCTAGCTTCACTGTGACGCTCAGAGAACGGGAGGCAGCCATTAGCGGCATCCTCCTAATTTTCCTCTTGATCTTTGCAAGCAAACTCTGGCATTGGCACAGCTTCTCGTTTTGTTTTTAATTAAACAAGTTGCTTGAATTTAGAAAAGAGAGACAGAGACAGAGACAGACAGAAAGAGACAGAAAGAGACAGAAAAGGAGAGAGAAAGAGAGAAAGACAGAGAAAGAGACAGAGAAAGATTGGAGCGAGGAAAGAGACAGAGAAAGAGAGAGAAAGAGACACGAGAGAGAGTGTAAGAAAGAGGGAGTCAGAGAAAGAGACAGAAAAAGAGATGGAGAGAGAGAGGTGGGGGAGAGAGAGAGATTCAATCTGCCTCTATCTCTGTCATTAGGCCTTAGACAAGCTTGAGCTGGTCAGGATCGAACTCCTGGCAGTGGGCAGAGTTAGCCTACAGTACTGCATTTTAATGATTACACAGGAAGGAAGGAAGGAAGGAAGGAAGGAAGGAAGGAAGGAAGGAAGGAAGGAAGGAAGGAAGGAAGGAAAGGCAATAACAATAGCACTTAGACTTATACAGAACTTCAGAGCTATCAGGGTTCTGATAGATGCCCTAATTAAATTATGAGCCTCAAGCCAAGCTTCAAAAGAAATCCAGTTATTTATTAGGAGCAGCATCTCGGCACATACCTAAATGAAGCCAGTTCTGACCCCATGTAATTTACAGCACAATTATGACCCTGTTCCCCCCCCTTCCCCAGGATGTGCCATAAATCACATTATCCAATGGAGCACTTTCATGGGCTGTAGAGATCACACCCCTCCAGCTGTTGCAGGTAACCTGGGATAAAGCCTTGACAAAGATATGCGTGGGAATGTGCTTCTGGTTGTAGCTGCCTTGCTGCTCCATAAGTTCTCCCCCCCCCCTTGCCTATGGCAAGCCAGGGATGATTGGTGAGTTGACAACAGTGCTTTAAGGCCCTCTCTAAAAGGTTTACAGAGTCAGCCTCTTGCCCCCAATATTCTGGGTCTTCATTATACCAACCTTGGAGGAACGAAAGGCTGAGAACCTAGAGCTGGTCAGGATCGAACTGCTGGCAGTGGGCAGAGTCAGTCTGCAATACTCCATTCTAACCCACTGTGTCACCACAGCTTTGAGGCCTTTTGATATATTGAACTGAATATATCCATGCTATTAAACTGAACATATTATGAATAATAAATCTTTCGTGCACCGCTTTCCATTTGGTCACATGGTTTTATTTCTTTACAATTTAAGTTAATCCAAAATTTTAATGTGTGGACTGCTGGAACATCTACTAGAAATGAATTTATTTACATTTTAAAGGTGTTTTTTTTTAGCACATTAAAGACGGAGAAGGAAAGCATAATCCCGGGGAAAGATAGAGAAAACCAAATATATATGTTTACTAGCTGGATACCCATGCTCCGCTATGAAACTATGTGATCAAGCTTAATAAATCCACACTTAAAGCTTGAAAATAATGAGTAGTTACGATAGGCTATCTTCTCCCCTTCTCTCTCTCAGGCTTGCCCCACAGAGGCCTCTCCTATCATATCCCCTTCTCTCCCTCAGTCTAATCCTTAGTATCAGAGCACTTTTTAGGTGGGGAGGGGGAGTAGAATATCTAAACTCCCAGCACGCGCGCGCTTGCCATGTCCACGCCAAAGTGGCAGTTGAACCAGAGTTCTTTTCAGGTGGGGAGAGGGAGAGTAGAATGTCTAACTCTTTAGCATCAGAGTGTGTTAATAATAATATAAGAAATATTAATGCTCTGATAGTCATTTCAAAAATCCTTCTTAGCAAGCACCTAAATGCCAAGAGGAGCAAAGTTTCAAGTTTGTAGGCTTTACGGTTCTGGAGATTTCATGATGAAGCATGAGTGGTATTTCACATATATATATATTTAACAAGGGAAAAGAACAAAGTCTTGCTGTGTTTTATCTCTTTTTGTTCTCTAAATACACGTTTTTCTCAAATGTCAAGAACTTCAAACCTCTCTTTGTAGAAGCTTCAAACGAAGCGGTTGAACTTTGATGAAGACCTCCGGATAAGGTGTTTGAACTTCTGAAGCTGTTGCAGCCAACTTTGCTTTGATATAAATTTGAGTTGGAGAGAGGGAGGGGGTGTGTGAAATCTAAGAGGAGGGGGAAATCATATAACAAAACAAACTGCATCAAGAAGTCCCTGTGGACCTTCATACAGTGAAGAACCAGTGCCGCTGGAGGCTATGAGTTCTCCTGTGCATTCCAAAAAATAAATAATAGCTCCTTAGAATTCATTCAACCCTTGCTGGTCTTCTTGGAAGCTGTGGTTATTCCAAACATTCTGCATTCTCCCCCATCAGTCTTCTTCCTTTTGCTTAGAAACCCGTTCTTTTGATTTTCCCCGAGTATTGGTGAGTGAGATGCAGGATGGTTGAATCTGTGGCTCCGTAGCATCCAAATAATTCATTTGAGTTCAAGAAAGAGTTCATCAAATCCTGCCAAAGACTTCCTCAGATCAGGAAGTGGGGGTACATCAGAAAGAAGGAGAAGGAGAAAGATGATGATGATGATGATGATGATGATGATGATGATGATGATGATGATGATGGATGATGATGATGAGGAGGAGGATGGAGGAGGAGGTGGAGGAGGAGGAGGATGGAAGAGGAGCAGGAGCAAAGCAGAAGAAGTAGCAGAAGAAGAAGAGGAGGAGAAGAAGCAGAAGCAGAAGCAGAAGCGAAGCAGAAGAAGAAGAAGAAGAAGAAGAAGAAGAAGAAGAAGACAAGCAGAATCAGAAGAGGAGGAGGAGGAGGAAAAGCAGAAGCAGAAGAATAAGGAAAAGAAAGGAGAAGAAGAGGGGAGGAGGAGGAGGAGGAGGAGGAGGAGGAGGAGGAGGAGGAGAAAGTTTAATTGTAATATGCTGTTCTTACCCCAAAAGCTGTTGAGAGGACTACCAGAACACATTTACAATAGCATTAATCCCCTGAACAAATGCTTTAAACCTATGAAAAGAAGTTTGAACCATCCTTACGCACAAGAACAAAGAACAAAGGTCTGTTGCATGTTGGAGGCCAGATTTCACCCATCACTGGTTGCAAGCTCAGATATGACTATTCCCTCTTCTCAAATGCATTTTTCTCCCAAGATGGACAGTAGCAAAACTTAACCTTCTCCTATCACTTCAAGGTTGAGAGTATCTCAAGAGGCTAAATGATGGAGCTGGGGAGCAGCCTTCTCCCATTCATCAGAGAGAAAAGAGTCATGCAAGGGCAACCTTAAGAGTTGTCATCTTTCTCCTTGAATGAGAAATCTGTTCCTGGTTTTCAGTGGGTTTCCATAGCATTTGTTTGCAAAACCCTGGCAGGACGGTGGAAGTCTGTCTATCTGTCTTTCTTTCTTTCTCTTTCTGTCTCTCTTCCTTCCTTTCTCCCTTTCTCTTTTCTTCCTCCCTTTCTTCCTCCCACCTTCCTCCCTTCTCCATCTCCTTCATTCCCTCTTCCTCCTCCTCTATTCCTTCCCACTTTTTCTTCCTTCCTTCCTCTTTCCTTCCTTCCTTCCTTTTTCTCCTTCCTTCCTCTTTTTCTTCCTCCTTCCCTCCCACCTTCCTACCTTCTCCACATTCTTGCTTCCCTCTTCCTCCTCCACTTTTCCTTCCCACTTTCCTTCCTTCCTCTTTTCTTCCTTCCTTCCATCCTTCTTTCCTCTTTTTTTCCTCCCTCCCTCCATTCTTCCATCCCACCTTCTTACCTTCTCCATCATCTTCTTTCCCTGTTCCTCCTCTTTTCCTTCCCATTTTCCTTCCTCCTTTCCTCTTTTCTTCCTTCCATCCTTTTTCCCTTCTTTCCTCATTTTCTTCCTCCCTCCCTACTACTACGTTCTCCATCTCCTTCCTTCGCCTATTCCTTCATCTCCTTCCTTCCCTCTTCCTCCTCTCTGCACTTCAGCCCTGATCTCTGTCACATTTGAAAACAGCCTTATAATCAGTGTAATTGAAGATCAGGGCTAATGAGGATGCAAGCATCTGTAAAAATCGCCCCCTCTCCACCCTTACTGCACTGCCTGTCTGATATTAGATAAGGGAAAACTGAAAATACATTTGCCTAATTAGAAGATGCATATTCCCAAGTGGTAGGGAGAAAACACATTTTTGCCATTTCAGAATGGATGTACAGTGTGTGGTGTGTGTGTGTGTGTGTGTGTGTGTGAGGAACTCGCAGGCACAGATGTACACAGACATATAACCAGCACATTAATTTTTTTTTCAACATTATCATCAACTCTTCATAAATAAATAAAAAAAAACCACTACTTTTTAAGGCATTGTGTTAATAAATATTCATCATGCTGAGATTTCTCACCAGTCTTGTGACTAGCATGCATATAAATGTTTGCTAATTGGTGGTTCCTTCAAATTGGCAACTTTTCCAGCCGCTCTGCTATTCCTGGCTATTGTATCGTTGTTGTTGTGCATACTGCACGGTGTGTTTGGGTTCTGGGAGAGATGAAGGTGAAAGAAAGGCTTTAAAACATGAAGTTTGTTCATTTGTATCTTAACTTTATCATTATTATTATTATTATTATTATTATTATTATTATTATTATTTTTTGCAAATAACTCCTGCGGGTGAATATTTCCAACACACCTTCCTTCTCTTATTTTCTCCTCAACAAACCCCGTGAGCAGGACTAGAACTCACCGTCTCCTGGTGATGGCCCAAATTCAGCCAGCCAGCTTTCATGCCTAAGGAGGGACTAGCACTCACAGTCTCCTGGTGATTGGCCGAAATTCAGCCAGCCGGCTTTCGTGGCCTAAGACAGGACTAGAATTCATCATCTCCTGGTGATTGGCCCAAATTGCGCCACGTTATATCTTAGTCACCTTCTCAAAAAGCCATTCCTGGTTCTCTTTGAACTTCTGCTGCTGTGGATTGGCCCATGTTCCTTTGTGAAGGTATCTCCTGGCTTATTGTCTATCTAGCTGCTATTTTACAGATTAACAGAGTTGGAAGGGACCTTCTAGGTCTTCTAGTCAAACTCCCCCACTCAAGCAGGAGACCCTACACATTTCTGACAAAATGGCAGTCCAGTCTCTTCTTGAAAGCTTCCAGGGATGAAGCTCTCGCAACTTCTGAAGGCAACTTTTGTTCCGTTGGTTGATTGCTCTCACTGTCAGAAAAAAATCTTCTTACTTCCTGGTTAAATCTCTCGATTAGTTTCCATCCATTTTTTAGTTCTTGTCTGGCCTTCAGGTGCTTTGGAAATATCTTAACCTCTCTTCTTTCTGTGGCAGCCCTCAAATATTGGAAGGCTGCTATCCTGTCTCCCCTGTTCCTTCTCTTCACTAGACAAGCCACGTCCAGTTTCCTGCAATCGTTCTTAGTATGTTTTAGCCTCGGTCCCCTAATCATCCTGATTGCTCTTCTCAACATCTTTTTTATAGTGTGGTGACCAAAACGGATGCAGTATTCTAGGTGTGATCTTACTAAGGCTTTATCGAATGGTATTAGAACCTCACTTGATCTTGACTATATCCTTCGTTAATGCAATTTAGAATTGCATTGGCTTTTTTGGCTGCCACTGCACACTGCTGGCTCATATTTAGCTGGTTGTCCACTAAGACTCCAAGATCCCTCTCACAGTTACTGCTATTAAACCTGATTTCACCCAGTCTCTATATGTGGCTTTTAGTTATTCTACATGTAGACTTTACTTTTCTCTACATTGCATTTTATTTTGTTAGACAGGGCCCAATGCTCCACTCTGTCCATCTTTTTCTGGCTTACTTCTTTCTTTGTCTTGTAGGAAGCAGTTTGTTGTGAGTGAGGGCAGCTACTTGGACATCTCCGACTGGCTGAATCCTGCAAAGCTCTCCCTGTACTATCAAATCAATGCCACCTCACCATGGGTCCGCGATCTTTGTGGGCAGGCAGAGAACAACGGATGCGTTGCGAACATCTCTGTGATGAAGAAACTGGTAAGTGGACAATTGGGCCATCTCGGGTCTTCTTCACCTTGAGCTGGTCAGGATTGAACTGCTGACAGTTGGCAGAGTCAGCCTGCAGTACAGCATTCTAGCCATGGTGCCACAATGGCTCTTCCCAGGATCCTGGGAAGAGTGCCTTCGAGATCACATCATCCCCTCCTCTGCCTCCCCCCCCCCCCAGCTCATTTGCAGGGGGGTGACCTCTGGTAAAAATCCCTGATGCTGGGAAGTAGACTTGGCCTCATTCCAACAGTAATGTAGGCTCAGGATCTGAACAGATTGCTCGGAGCTGCCTTTCTCGGATAATTGCCGGCAGAAGGTCAAAACGCAGAGAGAAAGACCTCAGCTTCCCGAAAACAAAGCTCCTTCTAATAGAATCACGCTGCATGTGTTGTTTGCACAACCAAGAGGGGCGTGTAAACCACTTGGCACTAGCAGAACCCATCCGTAGTATCCTTCTTCCCCCCTGTGCTAAAATGCTGCCTGCTTAGAAAGCTCAGGGCTGGGATACCCCAAGCTGAATGGTGTGAACTCAACCGTTTTGTGTTTGGCAAGCCATGATTTATAGCCAAGCATGACCTACGCAGCCAGCGATGGTGACTTAATCAGCAAAGTCAAAGTGGAAAAGCCCAGCTAGGACGATTGTGAACTTGAAGGCTTGTGGAATTAATCGCTAAGTGAGATGTAAATATGCCCATCTTCAAATCTCGGCTTGCAGTTTTCACTGGAGACTAACTGGCCTGCATTACTGCATGGGGACCAAATTCATTGTGTGTCTATTCACACTTGGCTAAATAAAGTATTCTATTCCTATTCCTATTCCTATTCCTATTCCTATTCCTATTACATCCCATCCCATCCTATTCTATTCTTCCATTCCATTCCACTTTCTTCTATTCTATTTATATTCTACTCTACTCTACTCTACTCTACTCTACTCTACTACTCTACTTCATTCAATTCCATTCTATTCAATCCATTCCATTCTATATGGTTACTTCTGAATATTGGTCTCCCTAACCTTTATCGTGTTTTCATGGAAGGAGGGGGGGGAAAGAAGGGGAGAAGGAAGGGGGAGGAGGAGGAGGAAAACATGGCAGGGGAGGGGAGGAGAAGGAGAAGGGAAGGAGGAGACCATGGAGAAGGAGGAGGAGGAAGAGGAGGAGGAGATGAGTAAGGAAAGGAGGAGAAGATGGAGGAGGGGAGTGGGAGGAAGAGGGACAGGAGGAAGGGGAGGAAGAGGAGGAGGAGGAAAACACACGGGGAGGGGGGAGAAGGAGGAAAACAGGAGGAGGAGGAGGAGGAGAAAGAGGAGGAGATGGAGAAGGAAAGGAGGAGGAGATGGGGAGGGGTTGGAGGAGGAGGAAGAGAGACGAGAAGGAGAAGGAAGGAGGAGGAGGAGGAGGAAAACATGGAGGGGGAGGGGGAGGAGGAGGAGGAGACCATGGAGGAAGAGGAGGAGGACTTAAAATGCAGGGGAACTCTAGGTTCTGGCAGTGTGGCGTAAAACACCCGCATTAATTAATCCACTAATGAACCCAGGAATAGCCACTGACATCTTTATATCTCACAAGGATGCTCCTTTCTGCTCTTCTCCAAACTGGATGTTTTATTTCACTTTCCCCTCTCCCCCCCTCCCCCAAAGTCTGTCTAGTTTGTAGAACATATATTTGTTATTCTGTAAGTGTGAGGAATTAATGACCCAGGCTGATAAAAACTCGGGAGAGAAGAAAATGACTTAAAGGGCCGCTCGATTGGCGAACCCTTCCTTCAAAACAAACGGAGAACGCAGCGCGGGGGCTGCCTCTCTTCCACATCCCTCAGCCCCCACTCCAAGCCAAGACAAATGCCTTCCTGCCAACTCATCCTTCCCTGGTTTCTCCTTTCCTCCCACCCACTCCCCACCCTAAATCCACTCCCCCCACCCCTGTTTCCTTTGCTGGAAAGGTTACTTTTGGAAACCTCGCCTCTGAATCAGAAAGTTAGCAGCTCCTAGCAGCTCGTAAATCAGGTCTTGGGTGTCGCCGGGATGAATTCCCCCGGACTTTTAATCTTTTAATATCAAGACATGTTTAAGATGGTGAATATTTTATGAAAGAGCTCTTGCAATTTAGCATATCATTAGCGGTGGACCAGTGGCTAAGGTGTCGCTGATCAGAAAGGTTGGCAGTTCGGCGGTTTGAATCCCTAGTGCCGCCTAACGGAGTGAGCTCCCGTGACTTGTCCCAGCTTCTGCCAACCTAGCAGTCTGAAAGCATGTAAAAAATGCAAGTAGAAAAATAGGAACCACCTTTGGTGGGAAGTGAACATGACCACAGAGACGTCTTCGGACAGCGCTGGCTCTTCGGCTTTGAAACGGAGATGAGCAACGCCCCCTAGAGTCAGCACTGCCCCCTAGAGAATAACAGAGTTGGAAGGGACCTTGGAGGTCTTCTAGTCCAACCCGTCCTTAGGCAGGAAACCCTACACACTTCAGACAAATGGTTGTCCAACATCTTAAAAACTTCCAGTGTTGGAGCATTTACAACTTCCTGAGGCAAGCAGAGAAAAGTCTTTTTAGTCTTTTGATCACAGCCTTGGTTTTTTATCACATTGTGTTAGATTTCCCCAACAGAGACAACATGGGTACCAAGCGAAGAGGCAGGAGAAGGAATGTCATTTAGTCTCCTTGATCTATTCTCAACTGGGGAGATTGGCCGTTGAGAAATATTTCTATTTCCGTACATAATTGTATTACATATTTCTCAGTGTCACACTGGTAGACCTCAACTTACAAAAAAAAGTCTTGTTTACGACCAAAGCACTGAAAAAAGTAACTTATGGCTGTTTTTTCACACTTATGACCATTGAAGCATCCACACAGCCACCTGATTTACCTTGGATGCTTGGCAATGGACTCACCTTCAACAGGTTCACATCATCTCCTTTTGCAACCTTCTGGCCAGCAGAGAAATGGGGAAACCAGATTCCCTTAACAGCTGTGTTACTTAAGAAAAAACAGTGGTTCACCTAACCACTGTGGCCAGAAAGGTCGTAAAATGGGGCAAAACTCACTCAATGAATGTCTCTGTTAATAACAGAAATGTTGAACTCCATGGTGGTCGTAAGTCAGGGATGAACTGTTTGTTTTCTAATTTTTAATCATTTTAATTTCTGACTTTTCATTCCGGCAATCGCCATCAGGGTTACCTTAACAAATTGTGTGTGAATTATTTATTTACTGACTGTGAAGCCAATGCATTAAAAAAAAGTGGCAATCTTTGTTAGTTTTGATGAAGAGCTATTTAACATGCACGGCTGCATCAGTCTGCTTTTAACAGGGTGAAACAGACCTCAGAAATTCCTGAGGCTACGCATTGCGTAGTTGCTTTGTGTATGTGCTAGAGAGAAAGAGTTAGGGAGGAATGGAATAGAACAGAACAGAATGCAGCATAATAGAGAATTGGGATGGGATAGAATAGAGCAGAACAGAACAGAAGGATGAGGTGCGACGGGTAGAATAGAATAGAATAGAATAGAATAGAATAGAATATAGAATGGAATGGAATGGAATAGAGGGAGAAGAGAAGAGAAGAGAGGAAGTAGAGTAGAGAATAGAATAGAATATAAATAGAATAGAATAGAATATGGAATAGAATAGAATAGAATAGGAGTAGAGAAGAGTAGAGAAGAGAATAGGGAGTAGGGGAATAGAATAGAATAAGGAATAGAATGGAATGGAATGGAATGGAACAGAAAAAATAAGGAATAGAGTAGAATAGGATAGAATAGAATAGAATAGATAGAATAGAGAGTAGAGAGTAGAGAAGAGAGTAGAGAGAAGAGAGTAGATAGAGAAGAGAAGGGAAGGGAGAAGAGAAAGAAGAGAAGAGGGAGTAGGTAGAGAATAGAATAGAATATAAATAGAATAGAATATGGAATAGAATAGAATAGGGAGTAGAGGAGAGAGAGTAGAGAGAGAATAGGGAGTAGGGGAATAATATAGAATAACGAATAGAATAAGGAATAGAATAGAATAAGAATAGAATGAAATGGAATGGAACAGAACAGAATAAGGAATAGAGTAGAATAGAATAGAATAGAAAGTAGGAAGAGTAGAGAAGAGAAGAGGAGCAGGGACTAGAATAGAATAAAATAGAATAGAATAAGCTATAGAATAAGGAATAGAATAAGGAATAGAATGAAATGGAATTGAACAGAACAGAATAAGGAATAAGAATAGAATGAGGAAGAGAATATAAAATAGAACATAATTTACTTGACGGTTGCTACAAATAGGCATATTCATTTCTTTGGATGAATATCACCGATGAGAAACATTGACCTTTTTTTCCCTCTGTGCACATCTGTAATTGATAGAGTTTGCACTCCCGTCCCTCCATGTACATGCTGCGGAAATGAAATATGTTCCTTCCCCTTTTCCCCACTTTTTGTGAGATGCATTGATTTCCCATCGTTTTCTGGTTTTTAGCTGGGCTTTTGTCACCGGCCTTATTTACAGCCTGTTTGTTATTTCCAACTTTCAGCTCCAGACCTTTTGTTTGGAAGAACTGAAAACCCTATTAATATGCAGACGTGAATAGATGAAGATGAATATCAATAGAAAGGAATAGTTGTAGCTCAGGGTTGAACTGTGGGGTCCTTGGTACTACCTGAGCTTGGCGGTTTTCTTACAGACATTTCGTGACCCAACTGGGCAACATCATTTGTGGAGAGCAGGAAAATATGGGGGGGAGGAGGAAGAGGGGGAGGAGGAGGAGGAGGAGGAGGAGGGGAGGAGGAGGCCTATGGGTCCTTGGTGATCTCTGAGCTTGGTGGTTTTCTTGCAGAAATTTTATTGCCCAACTAGATAACATCATCACTGCTAGAAGGGAATTTGGATTTGGAGGAGGAGAAGGATGATGATGATGATGACTGTGGGGTTTTTTAATCCTCTCTGAGCTTGGTTGTTTTCTTGCTGACGTTTCATGACCCAACTAGGTAACATCAACCGTGCTAGAAGGGAGTGAATTTTACTACTTATATGCAGTAGCTTCCCCTGCCAGTATTATGATGGCGATTTCTTCTGAGTGATTCCTTGATTGGACTAGCATTTTCTGCTCCTTCATTTGTCTGGTGTTAATCCTTCCTTATCTGGGTGTTGCCTGCTGGAGAGGGTTTGCTGTTATTTCTCTTATTAACCTCACTCCCTTCAAGCACTGATGATGTTCCCTAGTTGGGTAATGAAACGTCTGCAGAAAACAACCAAGCTCAGAGAGCACCAAGGTCTCCAGAGATGAACATGTCCTCCATCTCATGTTGCAGTAGGACAGGGACATTAGGCACGCTGGTGCGCTTATGCACGCTCCCTTTATGGGAATGGGGTGAGGTCCACAGCAGACAGTTTAAGGTTGAGCTGTGGGGGTTTGAGGATGTAACAACGGAATCAGATAGAGCATTCCAGGCGTTGACCACTTTGTTGCTGAAGTCGTATTTTCTGCAATCGAGTTTGTATTGATTGTTTGTCAGTGTATTGTTGAGGTTGAAGCTGAAGTACTCGTTGACAGGTAGGATGTTGTAGCAGACAATTTTGTGTACTATGCTTAGATCAAACCGTAGGCAATGTAGTTCCAAAATTTTGACCCTGGTGGCATAAGGATTCTATTATGAGCAGAGGAGTGGAGGACTCTTCTCATGAAATATCTGGACCTGCTCGATTGTATTAATGTCTGATATACAATGTAGATTCCAGGCAGACGAGCTGTATTCGAGGATTGGTCTGGCAAAGGCTTTGCATGCCCTAGTTTGCAGTACGTTACCGGAGAAGAAGCTTCGCCATATTAGGTTAACAACTCTTAATGCCTTTTTGGCAATGCTGTTGCAGTGAGCTCTTGGGCTTAGAATATTTGAGATGAGTACTCCTTGACAGAGTGAGGGTCGCCTACAAAGTCATTTCCGTCCAAATTTGGGGATTGATCTTATCTTAAAATGACAGATGCCTAGCCACGTCGCTAGAATCCGGAGAAAAGAATAGACGTCGCTAGAGTAGAGAAAAGACATATAATCAAAATAGTTGATAGGATTGGAGTAACAAAGCAAAGAATAGAGACATAGATAAACTCCTAAGAACTCATCAATTAACGGCTAAAGTTCTAGGACCAGACAAACTGGACTACCAGCCAAGTAGTAAGATATTAAGATATTTGGGGCGGAGGAAACTGCATTAACCTGAAGGGAGGAGGTATCAAAATGAACATCTGGGATTCAAAGAGACAACCTCCCCCAACACAGCTGTGCTTAAAACTCTCCTTTTGTCAGTGAAAGGTGTCTGCCAGAGGAAAAAAAACGGGAAGAAAAATCAACACTGGCTTTCAAAGTTTCCTGGGTGAACAAATCCAATTAATCTTTTATTATTTCTCTCTCTTTTTTTCTTCTTCTTCTACATGGCTTGCTTGGGGATATGTATTTTCCTTTGCAAAGCAAGGGATCAATCTGAAAAGCAGCCGGGCAAGTTCTCCGCAAAGAAGAAAGAGGGAATGAGAAATGAGGAAGGGAAGGGCAAGATAGCTTTCGACTGCATTTTTTTAATGAGTGGCAGGGGCATTAAAAACCCTTTTCTTCATTAAAAACAGGGTGTGCTCCCACCCATAGATTTGCTTTTAAATATGCAGGTGTTTCAAAAAGGTGCATGTTTCAAAAAGGCAACTGGAATTTGGGTTTTTTTTTTCCCTTGAAGGCATTTCGCTTCTCGTCCAAGAAGCTTCTTCAGTTCCGACTATACAGAACAACGGAGTGGGAAGGGACCTTGGAGATCTTCTAGTCCAACCCCTTAACAGATTAATAGAGTTGGAAGGGACATTGGAGGTCTTCTAGTACAACCCCTTAACATATTAACAGACTAACAGAGTCCAACACCTTAACAGATTTAACAGAGTTGGAAGGGACCTTGGAGGTCATCTAGTACAACCCCTTAACATGTTAACAGACTAACAGAGTTGGAGGGGACCTTGGAGATCTTCTAGTCCAACCCCTTAACAGATTAATAGAGTTGGAAGGCACCTTGGAGGTCATCTAGTCCAACCCCTTAACATATTAACAGAGTTGGAAGGCACCTTGGAGGTCATCTAGTCCAACCTGGTGCCCAGGAGACCCAGCACCATTTCTTCCAGTCTCCAAGGTCCCTTCCAACTCTGTTATTCTGTTCTATTCTAACTGTTGTTAAGTTGGGGACTACCTGTGCTTTGGCTATGTCACATGTGCAAATTAACAACAACAAATTGGGGAGGGGGCTGGGTGGTTGTCGTATGTTGAGGGTTACCTGTACAACTGTGGATGGCAAAGGTAAGGCGGGGTTGAACATTGGAGCTCTGCTCTTGTTTCCAGGTGAGTGCAGCTGCCATGAAGGATACGCCCCCGATCCTGTGCATCGACACCTTTGTATCCGTAACACCTGGGAACACAGTGAAGGGTGAGCATGATAGGGTGTTGTGGGACAGGGTGGCAATCTCCAGGGAAAATTGGCAAGGAAGGAAGGAAGGAAGGACAGTATTAAAGCAGCATCTTTTTCCATGGGGACCAGAATTTTCAGAAGAATTCCATGTTCAACCAGGTGCACAATCTGTTCCCCAAATTCTGCTTCAAAGGGGGTTTGTTTGCTTACCTACCTCTCCCCCATTAACATTTTTTATGGAGTTCTTACAAAGTGGCATAAAACCCAAAGTACAAAGTAAATAGAAAAGGAGTGGGGAGGGAAAGAGAAGTGAGGAAGGATAAGCAAGAAAAAGCAGCATTGACTTCTGACTCTCTCTATTACAGTAAAATAAGGCATTCACATCAAATTGCAGCTTTTTTGCTTTTTCCTATATAAAAATGAGGGACGCAATGGCTCAGTGGCTAAGACGCTCAGCTTGTTGATCAGAAAGGTTGGCAGTTCGGCGGTTCGAATCCCTACCGCCGCCTAACAGAGTGAGCTCCCGTGACTTGTCCCAGCTTCTGCCAACCTAGCAGTTCAAAAGCACGTAAAAATGCAAGTAAAAAAACAGGAACCACCTTTGGTGGGAAGGGAAAAGCGTTCCGTGCGCCTTCGGCGTTGAGTCATGCCAGCCACATGACCACGGAGATGTCTTCCGACAGCACTGACTCTTCGGCTTTGAAACGGAGATGAGCACCGCCCCCTAGAGTCAGGAACAACTAGCACATAAAGGGGAACCTTTACCTTTGGGTGCTTTCGCAATGGTGTGAGTACACTTCTCATTGCTCCCTTGAAATCTCTTCTCCTGAAGGAGATTTCTGTATGAATAATGCATTAAGTGTGTGTTTATTAAAGATTGGCTTCTGGGGTAAAGAAATTACGTGATGTGGCCTCTGCCTCAAAGCTAGTAGGCGAAGTTTTCAAGCCAGGAATCTTAGTTTCAATCCTACGGGTGCTTCAGCTTGTCAACAAAGGACCTATTGGAATGCCTCCGACAATTGCTCTGATTTACATGGCCCGATGCTCAATTCTGAAGTCTCAAGAACCATTAAACAATAAACAGCGGCCAGCACGCCTGACTTTAGAATCGTTACTTCAATATCATCTTAATATCAATCAATCCGCGAGAGCCACGAGGCTGGAGCAGGACAATAAATATAATTAAATATAGATAAGCTGCCAATGCATTAGAATGCCATAAATAACTAGCATAATTACGGGAAAAGAAAGAAACGAAAGGATAAGCTGTTTGGGCCAAAGATGAGAAAATGATACGGCGTTTGAGTAATGTTGTTATTAAAAAGGAAATGGATTTGGTTCTAGCTGCTCCTGTTTTTAAATTCCAACTCCTTCCGTGTATAATAATGACTGTTTTCTTGCTTTGTTTTCGCCAGCCCCTGGCCGTACACAACTTTGGAAAGAGGTTATGATTTGGTGACAGGAGAACAAGCTCCAGAGAAAATTCTTAGGTGAGTCATGCAATCGGTTTGGTTGAAGTTTTGCCGTCAATCTGTCCTTTCTTGGGTTGGGGGGAAGGGGCAGTTCAATTTTAGGGGTCATTGTGGAGTCCTTGGTGAGTGGTGAGGTGGCCTAGAGGTGGAACTCACTCAGGAGGTTGTCAGTTCGATCCTAGGTGGAGGCAGATATTTCTCTCTCTCTCTGGGCACAATGAGAATATATCTGCTGCACAAAACTCTGCACTGGTGACAGGAAGGGCATCTGGCCAGTAAATACCCAGCTCCATTCAGTTGCCCAGACTCAACTCTGCAAGGGATTATGGAGTCATTAAAAGATGACGATGATGATTGTGGAGTCCTGGGTGCTCCCTGAGCTTGGTGGTTTTCTTGCAGACATTTGCTGAAGTTGTTATTCTGAGCCTAAAATTTCCGTTGTGAAGCGAGATCATTGTTCAGTGATCTCTTCCCCTCCAGCACATATGGACATGCTGTTCTAACATTTCATTTACTTTACTTTATTGTCATTGTACGTTTATACACAGTTTACACATACAACGAAATTCACATAACACCCAGAGACCGGGCCCAACCACATGACAATCCCCAACACCCCACCCACCCCCCAAAAAATTCCCCGCCCTAAACCATCCAAGCATCCACACAACAGACCAAGTAATGCTCTCCAATAGCTTACTGATGGTGGCCCTTTTAGTTCATTGTTGAGTGCAATGATAGCTCTGGGATAAAAGCTATTCGGAAGACGTGTGGTCCGAGTTTTAATGGTTCTGTATCTTCTGCCAGAAGGCAACAGTCTAAAAAGATGGTAATCAGGATGGGAAGAGTCTCTGAGAACGATATGCAACTTTCTCGAACATCGAGATGTGAAGATGTCCTCCAGGGCTGGTAGCTGGAGCCCAGTGATATTCTGGGCAGTTTGAATGATTCTCCGGAGAGCCTTTTTTGTCCGCTGCAGAGCTGCTCCTGAACCATGCAAGAATGCCATATGTCAGGACACTCTCAATGGTGCTGCGAACGTAGGACAGAAGTAGATGCTGAGATAGATTTATCTTCCTGAGCATTCTTCTCAGGAAGTGCAGCCTCTTCTGTGCCTTCTTCACAAGCATGTTAGCATTCATGGTCCATGAGAGGTCCTCTGAGATAAAATGCCCAGAAATTTAAAACTACCAACCCTCTCCCCCTCCTCGCCATTTATGTACAATAGTAAATGTACATCTCTCTTCTTCCTGAAGAGCAAGGACACAGTGTTCCAACGATTCATTGTGTGGGCATGCTGGTTTTTCAACCACTTCTGATTATCTCAAGCAAACTAAACTGTCTTCAATATACATGGGATGGTTGCATCAAGATAAGATTGACTTAACTCTGGGCCAAAATCCAAGGGTTTCTTTTTTATTTTGAGAAACTTTTTTTATTGTTTTAATTAAACAAGAAAAAGAAGAAAAATCATCTTTCGTTACATCTTGTTGAAAGCGTATCGATTGGTTACAAATATATTCCGGGCGTTTCTTCCACAGTCCTTACATATGCTTCATTCAAATCAGGTTGTACATTTTAAGTCAAGGGGAAAAAAAGTTATGTATTTTACAATCCCTGTACCATAATTCTCATTTAGTTACCATTGTTTAAACTGTTTTTATCTAGTATCATTTATATTAGAAGACACAACCACCTACTGGCATTCATTTGCAATTTCAATAGATCTCCAATAACATTGCAGCTTTATAACATATTCTAAAATTAATTCAGTTAAGTAAGATATGTAAGCATTCCCCCCCCCCACCCGTAACACACCTGTATGTATCATTAGATATTGTCCATTAACATTTCATTGTTACTATTGTAGTTAACTAAAGATTATTTACTGAATATCTCACCTCTCCTATCCAGGCCCACACAATATTATAACTTTATAGCCATCTTTAAACAATGATTTATTAATAAGATTTATAGGACTTTTGCCTCAATCCCAAATTAGTTAAATACGTGCTAAGAAAATAAACATTAGACATCTAAGACAATCTAAGAGATATTAACATTTCTACTTGACAATCACCCAAAATATACATTTTCAAGGGTTTCTTGTTTTCACTTCTGGCTAGTTATGCTATTAGTCTATAATTTTCAGCAGAGTCTAAATATCTAAAAACTGTTAAAATGATATTTATTAGTATCCCTTCCATAATTTGGCCACCACTGACCACAAAAACCCAACAAGAGTTAGACAACATTTCAAACCATTACCTTTGATGCAATCTCAAATAATGCTATTGGTCCATAATTTTCAGCACCATCTAAATATATAAGCTATTAAAATGAGAGTCATTGATATCTCTGCTGTCATTTGGCCACCATTGACCAAAGACAAAAATTAAACAATATTTCAAAGCCTTTACTTTTGAAAGAACCTCATCTTTGCTACAGCATGTGGTGGCTCAGTGGCTAAGATGCTGAGCTTGTCAATCAGAAGTTCAACAGTTCGGCGGTTCGAATCCCCAGCGCCGCATAACAGAGTGAGGTCCCATGACTTCTCCCAGCTTCTGCCAACCTAGCAGTTCGAAAGCACATAAAAAATGCAAGTAGAAAAACAGGAGCCACCTTTAGTGGGAAGGGAACAGCGTTCCGTGCGCCTTCGGCGTTGAGTCATGCTGGCCACATGACCACGGAGACGTCTTCAGGCAGCGCTGGCTCTTCAGCTTTGAAACGGAGATGAGCACTGCCCCCTAGAGTCAGGAACGACTAGCACATATGTGCGAGGGGAACCTTAAACTTTACATCTTTGCTACATGATGATTTCCAGCCATGTCACCGGGAATTGACATTTTGAGATTCTGTGCTGAGTCTTGGAATCAGAAAGTCCAAAGTCCTCAAAGTGGCATTGGGTTTTTTTTTTTCTTTTTGTCTTCTGCTCTCATGTATCTTCTTTTTTGAAGGTCTACCTACAGCCTGGGCCAAGGCCTTTGGCTTCCCGTGAGTAAAAGTTTTGTGCTTCCTCCGGTGGAGCTTTCCATCAATCCGTTGGCCAGCTGCAAGACGGACGTCCTCGTGACAGAAGATCCAGCAGACGTCAGGTGAGAAGCTTCTTATTCAACTCATGGTATTGGAAAGGTCTCGGCCCTGTGGTCAGTCTCCCAGCTCAGTACTGAACGGGGTGCTTGAACTGTAAGTTTCTCTGGCTGCATGGGAAACTGACCAGGTTTATTGGCTAAGCCCTTTCGGTGTTCTTTTGCAGTTGTGCGAATGTTCACTCAATTAGGACAGCAATCCCCAATTGGTGGTCCGTGAGAAAATTTTGGTGGTTCGCAGAAAAATGATTTGCATTTTTTATACTGAATTAAATCAGGGGTCCTCAAACTACGACCCCGGGATGGATACGTGCAATGAACGCTTATGTTGCTGCAGAGAGTCTCCCCCTTCGGGGTCTTTTTGTGCAGGTTGGAGGGGGGCAGAAATTCTGACTTGGGGTCTCCTTCGGCCTCCTGGTGGGGGGCTTTGGGCGCAGGCTGGAGGGAAGAGCCACTGGTGGTGAAGAGCCGGAAGGCCTCATTCCAGTGGGACAGCATCATGGCCTGGAACTGGCTGACCACCTCAGCCCACTGAGCCTCCAGGGGCCAGCACCTGGCCTTGCATTCCTGCAGGTCTTCCCTCTGCTTGGAAAGCCCATGCTCCTAGTCCTCAGTGACGTGCTTCGGCTGAGCCTCCTTCTCGGTCAGATCCAACTGTGCTGTTTTGCCAATTATTTCTAATGGTGGCTGTTTAGCTCCAGCAACTGCTTCCTGTTGGGGCCGTAAGGAGCCCAGGTGGTCAGGTGAGGAGTGGCTGGGAGAAGAGGGGTGAGTAGAAGCAAGCGAGATGCCCCTCGATATGTGTGACAAAAAGTTGGTCACACCCATCATCATATAACCACCTAGCCACACCCACTCATCTGGTCATTAGGCAGATCATGTAAAGCAGTTTTCAGACTCTGTAAACCACTTAGAGAGGACTTTAAAGCACTTTGAACCAGTATATAAGTCTAAGGGCTATTGCTATCAGTCTAAGTCTCTCATCTATCTATCTATCTGTCTATCTATCTATCTATCTATCTATCTATCTATCTATCTATCTATCTATCTATCATCTATCTATCATCTATATCATCTATCTATCTATCTTCTCTCTCATCTATCTTCTCTCTCATCTATCTATCTATCTATCTATCCTATCGTATCTATCTATCTTCTCTCTCATCTGTCTGTCTGTCTGTCTATCTATCTATCTTCTCTCATCTATCTTCTCTCTCATCTATCTATCCTATCTATCTATCTATCTATCTATCTATCTATCTATCTATCTATCTCTCTATCTATCTATCTATCTATCTATCTATCTATCTATCTATATCACATGACCACCCTGCCACGCCCACCCAGCTGGTCATTAGACCGATCCTATTAGTGGTCCACGGGATTTAAAATTATGAATTTAGTAGTCCCTGAGGTCCGAAAGGTTGGTGACCCCTGAACTAGAAATCTCTAGCTGCTCTGGAAACATGTGGAAGGTTTAGGAATCTCAGGAAATAATTTAGATTTTCTACTTTAGACTGAGTTCAACTTTCTTTATTCCATAATGCACATAAGTATTAATTTCCCTAACCAAAAACTAGACATGATCCATCAAAGGGATAACTGACAAATTGTCATGAGTGAAGACATAATTTCTTCCCAAAAACGTTCTCCAAATAATGGAAAAAGCATCAGATTCTCTAGAACATCCCAATTTTAGAAGGCATGAGCTGGAGATCCAGATACAGTCAGCTGAGAATGCTTAACGGAGCCTCTCTGTGACATGCAGCAAGTGTTGAATTATTCAGAATTTAATAAATGTAGGAATAAATATTTGATGTGAAATTATGGATGCTTCTACAAATATCTCAGGAATGAAAGACTGATCCAGTGTTAGCATTAGAACTTGGGCTACTTTTCCTGGCACAGCATTATCTTCTTCTTCTTCTTCTTCTTCTTCTTCTTCTTCTTCTTCTTCTTCTTCTTCTTCTTCTTCTCCTTCTCCTTCTCCTTCTCCTTCTCCTTCTCCTTCTTTTTCTTCTTCTGCCTCCTTCTCTTCCTCCTCCTCCTCTTCTTCCTCCTCCTTCTCCTCCTTCTCTTCTTCCTCCTGTCCTTCTCTTCCTCTCCTTCCTCTCCTTCCTCTCCTCCTTCTCTCTCCTCCTCCTCTTCCTCTCCTTCCTCCTCCTTCTCTTCTTCCTCCTCCTCCTCCTTCTCTTCCTCTTCTTCTTCTTCCTCCTCCTAGTGTGTGTTTCTCTGTGGTATTTTAAAGAATTCAAGAATTTCCCGCAGAAAGGATTCTCATAATTAATTTCAAAATCTTCTCTCCAATCCATTTGGACCCTTAGTTCATTTGTAATTTTCCCAAATCAACATTCTAATCACTCCACTTTTTTTAAAAAAAAAAAAGGCCTTAAGTTTATATTTAAAACTTCTTTCGCTAACAATAGAAGGAAACTCACCCAGTGCTGTTCAAAATTTGTCAGTGCAAAAGTTCTTCATAGCTGAAAATAGTGACCAAAGGATTTCTGGAAAAGGAAGTTTGTGGGGTCCTTGGTGCTCTCTGAGTTGTTTTCCTGCAGACACTTAATTAAACTAGGTAACATCATCAGTGCTAGAAGGGAGTGGAATTTGTGGTGAAGGAGGAGGAAGAGGAAGAAGTCGTCCTTGATGCTCTCTGAGCTTGGTTGTTTTTTGGCAGACATTTCATTACCAAACTAGATAACGTCATCAGTGCTAGAAGGGAGTCAGGTTTGCGGGGAGGAGAAAGAGGAGGACGGTGACTATGACAACTACAACTGTGGGGTCCTTGGTGCTCTCTGAGCTTAGTGGTTTTCTTGCAGACATTTCATTACCCAACTAGGTACCATCATCAGTGCTAGAAGGGGATGGGGTTTGGGAGGAGGAGGAGGAGGAGGAGGAGGATTGTGGGGTCCTTGGCGCTCTCTGAGCTGGGTTGTTTTCTTGTGGACGTTTCATTCCCAACTAGGTAACATCATCAGTGCTAGAAGGGAGAGGTGTTTGCAGGGAGGAGGAGGAGGATTGTAGGGGTCCTTGGTGCTTTCTGAGCTGGGTTGTTTTCTTGCAGATGTTTCATTACCAAACTAGGCAACATCATTAGTGCTAGGTTAGAAAAGGAAGTCTGTGAACAAAGAGCTATCTGCCATGATTTGAACAGGATGGCTATTACTTTGTCTAAGCTTTCTTGTAATCACCTCACAAGAAGTGATTGTCTGGAGCACTTGTGGGCAATCTCAAGTCCTTTCCTTGCTTGGAGAGGAATTACAAAGAGCCAGTATATTCTCCAGCTCTTCATTCTTCCCAGCTCTTCATTCTGCTTTTAGCAGAGCTGTCTTCTATTCGCCATTTCTCCCCTAGAACTCCTGATAAATAATAAGCCCCCCACTGTTCATTGAGGCAGAGACTATAAAAGACACAAAAGGAAGGAGGAGAAGTGGGAAAAAAGAATGGATACAGCAGAAATAGGGGAAAATGTATCGCTTTAGCATTTCGGTAGTTATTTCTTCCTCCAGCCAAGGCTGCCGAGGTGGCATCTTTTGAAAGAAAGGCTGATAAATTAATATTTTAGAAAAAGCGTACGAACAGCAAAAAAAAAAATATAAAGGGCAAGAAATGAGAGAAGATGTTAAGTAAAATACAGGGCAAGGTTTAGCAGATTGAACATTTATTTAATGGAGATAGCAGCCAGAACGGGTGGTGGTCGGCCTCATCTCAAATGGCTTTGAAATAAGTGAAAGGAACATGTTAGAAGAGAGATTCTAAGAATAGAATGTAGAATAGAATACAATAGATAAGGACTGGACTAGACAACTAGAATGGAATAGAATAAATAGAACAGAATAGAGAATGTAGAATAAATAGAATAGAACAGAACAGAATGAGAAAAATAGAGAAGAAAAGAAAAATCGAGAATGTAAATAGATAGAGAATTAGAATAGAATGAGAATGTAATAGAATAGAGAATTAGAATAGAACAGAATAGGAAATAGAATAAGAAGAATAATAGAAAATGTAGAATAATAGAAATAGAGAATGTGGAATGATAGAAGAGAGAATGTAGCATAGAATAAGGACTGGACTAGAAGAATAGAATAGAATAGAATAGAATAGAGAATAGAGGTAGAGTAGAAAAAGAATAGAATTCAGAATAATAACAGAGTTGGAAGGGACCTTGGAGGTCTTCTAGTCCCCCCCTGCACCACTAACCTACACCACTTCAGACAAATGGACATGTGTAAAGCTGAATTCAGAAGCAGTTCCTTCTTCTGCCTCATTCTGGAGGCTCAAAATAACTCTTCCAGCGTTGAACAGTCAACATTGGAGAATCTTTGGCCATCCTCTTCATTTTTAACAATTCTTCTTTGAGCTCGGGGTTCTTCTCCCTTCCCTCCGTGTTTTATGAACTAGATCATTTTCTTTCTGAGTCAGGACACCTCAACTTTCAGGGCAGGCTTATTCTTTCACATGTGATGTTCTAATGGCCATCTTCTAATTTCTTCTTTTTAAAAAATAATAATAATAATAGCTTGACTGGAAGTCTCTTTGTGTTCTCCAGACCTTTGATTAGCCCGACACTTTGCCCAGAGGGTCATTCTTTCCCTAGAGTTTAATGGAGGAAGATTGCTAAGCAACTTCTACCGAAGACACTTTTATAAGCTCTCCAAGGAAGAGGTCACGCCACGGCCTTCATATCTTAATGAAGACATTTGGAGGAGAGCTTTGATGTTCACTCAGGGGGCAGCTGAGACGAACAAGGATCTGCTTTTAGTACCACTCCAGGCACAAATTCCTCCCACACCATTGTTGAAGCTGGAAGCTATTGGCCAAGTCGTTTCATTTTTATTTTATTTTTAAAGGCGGCCTTGGTTCAGTGTGTTCTCGGATGTGCTAACAAGGAGCGTTGGGGTTAGCTCTCCATGAATTCGCAGAGCAAAATGATTTTGGTTAGGATGGGGCACGCCTTTTAAGCCGGCCTTATGTAATCTTCTGGCAACATACATGGGAAAATCCCATGGGGGAAAATTCCACTTCGGGTTAGGGTTAGCTCTCCATGAATGCGCAGAGCAAAACGGACATCGCCATTGGATTCGGAGCTTGTTGGTATGGTTAGGAGGGTCACAACTTTTGAGCCGGCCTTACGTAGAACTATTTAGAAGAAATTCAAGGCAGCAAATTATCTAAGGAGAGGAGCCTGAAGGAGCACGGAAACGGTTCAAGGAGAAACAGAGAGCATTTTTCTCCTTTTTTCTCCTCCTTTCTCATATTTCTGCTTGGTTGTGTGAACCCTTTTCTTCATTCCTTTATCTGGGTTTGGGGAGGGATACACATGGAGCCCAGAGGGAATGCTAGCTCTAATTGATAAATGAGAACTGGCTTTCTTTCAAAGGGGAGATAAATTTGCTGAATTTTTTCTGAGGTTGGATGCTTTTACCGAAGACCAAAAGAGGGCAAAACTGTTCGAATACTATCTTCCTTCCTTCCTTTTTTCCTTCCATCTTTTCTTCCTTCCTTCCTCAATCCCTTCCACCCTCCTTTCTTTCCTTTCCTTCATCTCCATCTTTCTCATTCTCATCCAATCTCTCCCTCCCATCTGATCTTCCTTCCTTCCATCCATCTATCCTCCCTCTTTCCTTCCTCATTCCCATCCCATTTCCTTCCACCCATCCACCCATCTTTCCTTACCACCCCTCCTCTTCTTTCCCGTCTGATCCATCCTCCCTCTTTCCCTTCCCACTCCAATCCCATTTCCTTCCTTCCTTCCTTCCATCCATCCATTCATCCTTCCTCCTTCCTCAATCCCTCCCTCCCATACGATCTTCCTTCTGTCCATCCATCCATCCATCCTTCCTTCCTCACTCCCTTCCCACTTCCTTCCTTCCTTCCATCCACCAATCCTTCCTTCCTTCCTCCTTCCTTTCTTCTCACCATTTTTACCATCAGTTGCAAAAAAAGAGAGAGAGAGAGAGACACGAGCACTGGGGTGAAATAAGGTTGTTTGGGTAACTTTGAAGAGAAATAGAGAAAGTCGGCCTAGGGCATGTCAGCATCTTGACTTGGCCTCCTGATGAAAGAACCATGGAAGAAAGATAGAAGTCAATATGGCTCAGAAGTGACTTGCAGCCGATGACTGTCAACCTTCTGGAGACAAATCACCTTTGTTGACCTTCATCATTCCTCAGCCTGACAGCTGGATGTACATTTTGCCTCCTCCAGAGGTTTACTTGAACTCCAGCTGATGCCTGTCAATTCTTTCTATAGCCAAGGGACTTGGCTTGCTTATTCCATTGTGCTGCTACAACCAGCCTCTCGTTTTAAGGCCAATCATCTTGCCAAATATTTTCCTGAGGGCTGACACAGACAATTCCCTCCCCCCACAAAAATGGGCAAAACAAAATAGAACGGCTGGTTGCCAGCTGCAAGCAGAACATCTCCTGTTTCATAGCTCCCCAGTCGTGACCTTGTTGGTCATTTTGCTCTGTGAGCCCTGCAGCCCTTCACATATACAATGACAGAGCAATCACCTGAATATGAGATGCACACAGAACAGTTGGAAGGGACCTTGTAGATCATCTAGTCAACCCTCCTCCAAAGCAGGAGACCCTACACCATCCCCAAGATGGCAGTCCAGTCTCTTCTTCAAAGCCTCCAGTGATGAAAATCCCACAACTTCCGAAGGCAACTTCTCTTCCATTGCTTGATTGTCTCATGGTCAGAAAATTCCTCCTTATTTCTAGGTTGAATCTCTCCTTGGTCAGTTTCCATCCATTATTCCTTGTCTGGCCTTCAGGTGCTTTGGACAAAAGCTTCACCCCCTCTCTCTGTGGCAGCCCCTCAAATATTGGAACACTGCTATCCTGTCTCCCCTAGTCCTACTTTTCATTAAACTAGACATACCCAGTTTCCTGCAATCATTCTTCATATGTTTTCTCCAGTCCCTTAATCATCCTAGTTGCTCCTCTGCACTCTTTTTAGAGTCTCAATATCCTTTACAGATAACAGAGTTGGAAGGGACCTTGTAGGCCATCTAGACCAGTCCAGTCTCTTCTTCTTTTTTTTTTTAAAGTAATCTTTATTAGTTTCCGTCTCTTCTTGAAAGCCTGAAGTGATGAAGTTCCCACAACCTCTGAAGGCAACTTCTGTCCCTGGTGGATTGTTCTCATGGTCAAGAAAATTTCTCCTTATTTCTAGGTTAAATCTCTCCTTGATCAGTTTCCATCCATATTCCTCATCTGGCCTTTGGAAAATAGCTTGACTCTCTCCTCTCTATGGCAGCCCGTCAAGTATTGGAAGACTGCTCTCATGCCTCCCCTGGTCCTTCTCTTCACTAGACTAGCCATGCCCAGTTCTGCAACCGTTCTTCGTGTGTTTGAGCCTCCAGTCCCCTCATCATTCTGGTTGCTCTTCTCGGCGCTCTTTCTAGTGTCTCAACCTCCTTTTTATAGTGTGGTGACCAAAACTGTATACAGTATTCTAGGTGTGGCCTTACTGAGGCTTTATAGAGTGGTATAAATGACATCTGGCTCAGATAAGCACAAATGAAGTAAGAAGCAATTTAGGAAATTGCACAGTGCTTTTGCTTCCATGAATTAGATATTCAAAATGGTAGAAGCCTACTCTTCTGGGTTGACACCATTTCATCTGTAGGCATGGATCCACCTGCCCCAACCTGGTGACTCCCATGGTCATTGGGACTAGAACTCCTAGAACTGTTGACCCATGTGTCTGTGCAGTGGTGGGGTTCAAATAATTTAACAACCGGTTCTCTGCCCTGGTAGGCGTGGCTCAATGGTCATGTGACTGGGTGAGCATGGCCAACTCACTCAGGTCGATGGGTGCATCTTCGCCTTAGCTGTGACAATGTAATAAGGGTTAACCGGGGAGACAATTTCTGTAAGCAGGGCACAAAGGTGAGGCTAGAAACAACACCAGAATGTTTCCTTCCTGCCTTCCTTACAGGATTAGCCCTATAAAGTGGGGAAAAAACAAAAGGGGATTCTTCCAACAACCGGTTCTCTGAAGTCCTTATATATTCCAAATAAAACTAGAGTGGGACAAACATTGGGCAATGCTTGGTTGAAATTTGGCCCAGGACAGTTGGCTCACCTTTTAAAGAGTGAGGTTGAAGGAGGGAAGATGCTATTCCTCGAAATTCTGTCCCTCTTTCTTCAGCAACACAGCAGTTGGTAATAGCCCCCCGTTTACGTCCATCGGTAATAAAAATTAGTAAGGTTTGCTTGTCTTCTACCAGCTGACAGATGGCAGACTCCAAGTACTTTAGCAATAAAAGGAAACAAATCACTCGATAGGCATGTTTTGATAGGTAATGGTAGCAAAATTACAGTATCCTGAGACTTAACTTTTTATATGCCTAGTGCAGCTGCAACATCTGGAGAGTGGGTTTGTACAGCAGAGATGGGCAACGTTGGAAGGATGAGCTCTCTCTCTCTACCTCTCCTCCCTCCCTCTCCCCTCTCTCTCCCTGTCTCTGTCTCCCCTTTCTCTCCCATCTCTCTCCCTCTCTCCCTCTCCTGCCCTCTCTCTGTCTCTTTCTCCCCAGCTCTCTCTTTTCCCCGTCTCTCCCCATCTCTCTCTCTTCCATCTCTCTCCCACCCACCTCTCTCTCTCCCTCTCTCTCACCCCATATCTATCTATCTATCTCTCTCTCTCTCTCTCTCTCTCTCTCTCTCTCTCTCTCTCATAAAAGTTGAGTTGAGTTGGCAGGGCTGGGCTGGGCTGGGCTGGGTTTGGCTTGACTTGGCTTGCTGCAATGGTCTGCTTTTCTCTGGACTTCTGTCAGGCCTGTAGCCATCTTTTCTTTGGATCTTTGGCCTGGCACACTTTCTATTATTCTACTATGCATTTTCTATTGTGGGAAAATGGGAGGGGGGATTGTACGGAGTTAGATGATATGTAGCCATAGCAACATTCTTTCTAGAAAGCCAAGGTCATCCTTGGTCTTTGCACCTCTGCACCTGAGCGGAACTGGATGGGTGGAAGCTGCCAGTGTGGCAGTGGAAGGTTGGACCATCTGAAAGCTTCCAGTTTTCCCACCCAGTTGAAATGGGCTTGTGGGTGTGGGGGGCAAGATCTTGGACTTTCAACTGGATGGGGAAAACCGGGAAGCTTTCAAATTCAGGTTTTCCCAGATGTGCCAACATGGCTTTTCATAAATTGGAACTTTGAGCATGCTTTGCCTCAGACTCTGATTCAATTTTGGATGATATTGGAACCCTGACAACTTGGTTATAATGTGGCTTTGGGTGTTTAATTGTGGCTCCAGTGTATGCTGGTCTGTGACCATAATATAATAAACATTTTATTTTACTTGACTTGACTTGCTGCAATGATTTGCACTCTCTCTGGTTTCTTCTGTTCCCTCACTCTCATTACAAGAGGAGAAGGAACTATTTTTTTTTCAGATTGGGAAATAGCAGCGGTGACATCAAGTTAGATAAAGGAGATTATATGTTTGATATAGTTTGCAGCCTCTTTCGCTTCTCCTGCTCCCCTTCTCTCATTCCCAGATACAAGCACTAGACACGGATAAAGAAACCGAAATAATGGGAACAGAAAGTTATTTCTTTACTGTCAAATCATTTGAGCCTCTTTGAAAAAAAATATAACAGGGAGAAGGAAAAAAAAAAACCCAGCACGGCATTAATTGAATATTTCTAATGTAACTCTAGCTTTGAAGGAGCACTTTTATCTTGCCATTGTCTCAGCCTAGATCCTACAACAATAGATCTGTTAGTACTTTGCAGACAAAGGAATTGAAGGACATTTAAAGCTTTCCTTTGGCGCACGGCGTTTGGGAAATCTAGAATCCGAAGAAAGTACATTCATGATTTGTGTTCCCCCTTGACCTGCTTAGCTGGAGTCCCACGTCAAAATTTGTGGCTGTGTTTGCACAGCATGTGGAGTTGGGTTACCTGTTGACTTGTGGCTTCGTTTGTGTCTTAAGCATAGTATGTTCTATCAGGTGTATTGATGGTCCCGGGGTATTTTAAGGAACATGACAAATGAGATGTTGCAGGGACTGATTTAAACATTTGTCTAAACGCAGCCATTGAGAAGATGGATTAGAAGCATGGATAAAGCCATCACATCTCTTCCTTTTCTTTCTTTCCTTCTTTCTTTCTCCCTTTTGATGGGATTAAAGCTTGATTTAAATCCATGCCAAGGTCTTCTGTGCAAATGAGAATTTGCTGACCTGGGGTTTTTTTTCCTCTTAATTGCTTTGGGCTCTCCCCATGGAGCAAGAGACTGAGAGCACAGTGAATTAATTTGAGGAGATTGTAGCCACAGGAATTAAAGGGTAATTCTTAGAAATTAATGACAAATCTCTTCATGGATATATTGATCCCTTAAACATATTATTTGTTCAAGCAGAAAAGGGCTGCCTGCTGATTTTTGAGGGCTGTTCCCATGTCTTCCCATAGAGGCAATAGAGAGATTAGGCAATCGTTTGTCTGAAATGGCATAAGGTTTCTTGCCTGAGCAGGGGGTTGGGCTAGAAGGCCTGTAAGGTCCCTTCCAATTCTGTCATTCTGTTATGCTGAGCAGGAGGTTGGACTCTTATCCAGGGACGTGCAGTCAGGCGAGGCAGGGGAGGTAGAGTTGAGTTGAGTTGAGTTGCGTTTATTTATAGGCCGCCCTTTTCCTGAGGGGACTCAGGCGGCTAACAACTTATGGGAGGGGAAGACGTACAATAACATAGAAACACAGTATATAGTTAAAATCAAACAACATTCATTCAACATTCGGGCGGGGGCAAACTATGGTCTTTACCCCCAGGCCTGGCGGGATAGCCAGATCTTGAGGGCTGCGCGGAAGGTCTGAAGGGTGGTGAGGGTACGAATCTTCACGGGAAGATCGTTCCAGAGGGTCGGAGCTGCTACAGAAAAGGCTCTCCTCCGCGTAGTTGCCAGCCGGCACTGGCTGGCAGATGGCACTCGGAGGCCTAATCTGTGGGATCTTATGGGTCGAGAGGAGGTAATTGGCAGGAGGCGGTCTCCCAAGTACGCAGATCCACTACCATGAAGGGCTTTATAGGTAGTAAGAAGCACCTTGAAGCGCACACGGAGATCAACAGGTAGCCAGTGCAGCTCGCGGAGGATAGGTGTTATGTGGGCGAACCGAGGTGCACCCACAATCACTCGCGCGGCCGCATTCTGGACTAGCTGAAGCCGCCGGATGCTCTTCAAGGTGCCCCATGTAGAGCACGTTGCAGTATTCCAGCCTAGAGGTCACGAGGGCGCGAGGACTGTGTGAGAGCCTCCCGATTCAGGTAGGGTCGCAACTGGCCACCAGGCGAACCTGGGCAAATGCCCCCCTGGTCACAGCCGAGGTGGTGATCTAAGGTCAGCTGTGGATCCAGGAGGACTCCCAAGTTGCGAACCCTGTCTGAGGGGTGTAAATTTGGCCCCCAGCCTGAGCGTTGGAACACTAACCAAATTTTTGGGAGGGAAACACAACAGCCACTCGGTCTTTTCTGGGTTGAGTACAAGCTTGTTAGCCCTCATCCAGTCCCTAACGGCTTCAAGACCCGGCTCATCACGTCCACCGCTTCATTGAGTTGGCACGGGGCGGACAGATACAGCTGCGTATCGTCCGCATATTGGTGGTATCTTATCCCGTGCCTCCGAATGATCTCGCCCAGCGGTTTCATGTAGATGTTAAATAGTACGGGGGACAGGACCGACCCCTGCGGCACCCCATATGATAGGGGCCTCGTGGTCGATCTCTGACCCCCGACCAACACCGACTGCGACCTGTCCGAGAGGTAGGAGGAGAACCACTGCAAAACAGTGCCTCCCACCCCCACCTCCCGCAGTCGTCGCAGAAGGATACCATGGTCGATGGTATCGAAAGCCGCCGAGGGTCGAGGAGAAACCAAGATGGAGGCATGGCCTCCATCCCTGGCTCTCCAGAGATCATCGGTCAATGCGACCAAAGCGGTTTCTGTGCTGTAACCAGGTCTGAAGCCGGACTGGAAGGGGTCCAGGTAATCGGCTTCCTCAAGGACCGCTGGAGCTGGTAGGCCACCACCTTCTCAACAACCTTCCCAATAAAGGGGAGGTTGGAGTGGACGGTAGTTGTTAAGTACGGCTGGATCCAAAGATGGTTTCTTCAGGAGGGGTCTCACCACCGCCGTTTTAAGTGCGGCGGGGAAGTGCCCTCCCGAAGCGAGGCGGTAATAACCGCTTGGATCCAGCCCCGTGTCACCTCCCTGCTGTTAGCAACCAGCCAGTAGAGCCTCACCACTGTCATCATGAAAAGAAAAAGAAATATAAAAGGAAAAAGGCAAGAGCAGAGGTCAGGCTGAGCTAGTTGCTGCCAGAGTCACCGTGGATGACTCTGCTTAGTGCTTAACTGTTTAAAATAGCCTCTAAAAAAGCGCCCTCTACAGGAGGCAGGAGAACGACATGCCTCATCTAGTCTGACTTTGGGCGTTTTATGATCACTCGAGCAGAGTTAAGCAAGGGTTAAAAGCCGAAAAATTCCTGACGTAGTGAGGCATGTCGTTCTCCTGTGGGGGAGGGAGAAGAAAAAGAATGAAGGAAACTTTTCGCAAAGGAGAAAAACAAATGCTGTCGCTTTAAATCGGAACTGAGCATGCCTGGCTGTGGAATTCTGGGAGCTGAAGTCCACAAGTCTAAAATTTTTGAAACCCACCCTGTGTCAGTGCCTCACCAGCCATAAACCTCACCGCACACATGCTGTTATCCTATAATCCCAGATAAAGTAATCAGAGGAATGGTGTGCCTTCAGAAGTGGTGGATGCTTCATCACAGGAGAATTTTAAGAAGAGATTGGGTAATCAATGGTCTGAAATGGTGTAGGGTTTCCTGCCTGAGCAGGGGGTTGGACTAGAAGACCTCCAAGGTCTTTCCCAGCCCTGTTCTCTCTTGAATATTTTCTCAAGGACATAGAGTTCATCCCTTCTACTTGGTTGCCAAACTGACTTCTTTATTACATCCCCATTACTCCCTGGGGATTTCTTAAAGCAGAGAGCTGCAGATTGCTAATCTGTTTTTTACCTTCTCCTTCCCACATAAATCTAATGTACCACTTTACAGCATGGGTAAAGCCCAACTTCAGAGCTGGCCTTCTCCAGTTATGTTGGATATTTCCCCCTCTTTGGAGACTTCTTTTTCCACCCACAGGAAGATTGCTGAAAGCAAAACAAATTAAGCGGAGCCCAGGCTCTCCAAATTGCGGCACTGACAATCATCATTATTGTAATTGCAAGTGTGTGGAGCACTCTACATCCAGTGCATTTCACCCCCCCCACACACACACCAATTTTCATTTATTGGTCTTCTTAAATTTCATGCACTTCACCCAATAATATCAATGTAATACTAATGTGGGTAAATGAAGAGCGTTCCTCTCTTTTATGCCCACTAATTGGGGCAAAGGAGAGAGTTGCTCACTCTAGGAACTGGCCACCTTTCTAGATTACCTGGAAATTACAATCGATCTATGAATTAGCGGCTTTTATAACTGCAGCACATAACTCACTTTGCAAACCATCTGTTAGCCAGGATAAAGTTCAGGAATTGTGTTTGTGGCCTGCCAATGGAGCTGGCAGCAGATTCGGACAGTGAGGAGGTTGGGGAGGAAGATGGGCCAGTCCTGGAGTCTGGGGAAGGCTCGGATGAGGGCTCTGTGTCGGAGGCAGAGAGGGGGCCAGAGCCGTATGCCAGTTATCAACTGCCTTCGGAGTCGGACATCAGTGAGGCAGAAGAACAGCTGGAGCCTGTTCCCAGTGTGCGAATGCGCAGAGTTGCCAGATGAAGGGAACAGCTAAAGAACAGGGGTCGACTCAGGAGTAAGCCACAGGTGGACGATGATGGCCCCTCCCAGAGGGAATCAAAGAGGAGTGAAAGGGGAGTGGAGTTTTGCAGGAGACATTAGTTCACTTAATTGGTTCGTGACTCTCCGAGACTCCTTGCCAAGTTTTGCAGATCTCGGCCTGGCAGCTCTCCAAGCCAGATAAGTCTGTGACTGTAAATCCTCCCTTGAAAGACTTTGCTAGATGTGAATGAGCAGAATTCACAGTCAATTGATAAAAGGGGTGTTGTCGGACCAGGATTTGCTTCATGCTCTTGGGAAGCCTCGGTCAAAACAAACTGGATCAATTTGTTGTCCTTATTTTTGTGGAGGACGTGATAGCAAGCCCTACTCAGGTGACAGAAACCAAAGCATTGATTTTATGTATTTATTTAAGAGCAATGATGGCGCAAATGGTTAGAATGCAGTACTGCAAGCTACTTCTGCTGACTGCCGTCTGCCTGCAGTTCGGCAGTTCGATCCTTACAGTCTCAAACTTAACTCAGCCATCCATCTTTCCAAGGTGGGTCAAATGAGGACCCAGATTGTTGGGGGGCCAGAGGCTGACTCTGTAAACTGCTTAGAGTGGGCTGTAAATCACTGTGAAATGGTACATCTTATGTTATGCTATTGCTTCTTTCCCTCCATCCCTCCCTTTCTTCTTTCTCTCCCCTCCTTTTCTTCTTTCTCTCCCTCCCTTTTCTCCCTCCCCTCCTTCCTTCCTTGCCATGGTAGCACAATGGTTAGAATGCAGTATTGCAGGCAAACTCTGCCAACTGCCAGCAGTTCGATCCTGACCGGCTCAAGGGTGAATCAGCCTCCCATCCTTCTGAGGTCGGTAAAATGACGACCCAGATTGTTGGGGGCAAGAGGCTGACTCTGTAAACCTTAGAGAGGGCTGGGAAGCACTGTGAAGTGATTGCAACTCTAAGCGCTATTGCTAAGTGCTATTTAGCATATGGCAAAAATGTTTAAAAAGCACAATTACTTTCTCAAGGAGCAAATACGAAACTACTTACCCTAGTTACAAATTCAAAGGGAGACTACATAATCAATGCATGTCGGAGCTGCATACAGAGAGTCTCTGGATATGCGCGCAGAGGGCACTCTCCCCATAGTATGTTGCACTGCCTGCCTTCGAGCATCAACAACTACACTCCAAAGAGGAGAGCTTTTCCCATTTAAGGAGGAGACCAGCGTACCTGTCTCCCAAAATGGAATCTCATCCTCGGGTATCTCAAGGACCACAACACAGAGTCAACAAATCCTTCCACAATGGCATCCAATTGGTCCTTGTGATCTGCTGGCTTTAAACATGTCACTATGAAGAGACATAGTGAGCCTGCATCTGAAGGACGCGGTGGCTCAGTGGCTAAGACTGAGCTTGTCGATCAGAAAGGTCGGCAGTTCGAATCCCCAGTGCCCACATAACAGAGTGACCTCCCGTGACTCGTCCCAGCTTCTGCAGTTCGAAAGCAGGTAAAAAAATGCAAGTAGAAAATAAGACCACCTTTGGTGGGAAGGTCACAGCGCTCCATGCACCTTCGGCATTGAGTCATGCCAGCCACATGGTCACGGAGACGTCTTTGGACAGTGCTGGCTCTTCGGCTTTGAAACAACTTTAGGGGTCAGTGCTCATCTCCGTTTCAAAGCCGAAGAGCCAGCGCTGTCCGAAGACGTCTCCCTGGTCATGTGGCCGGCATGACTCAATGCCGAAGGTGCATGGAGCGCTGTTCCCTTCCCACCAAAGGTGGTTCCTATTTTTCTACTTGCATTTTTATGTGCTTTTGAACTGCTAGGTTGGCAGAAGCTGGGACAAGTCATGGGAGCTAACTCTGTTACGCGGCACTCAGGAATCGAACCGCTGAACTGCCGACCTTTCGGATCAACAATCTCAGCGTCTTAGCCCCTGAGCTACCTTGTCTGTATCAAAGAGGGCTCCATTTATATTCTGGGAATCACTATACAGATTGACTGTCCCATTAGCAGGCGTTGGAAGAATCCTGACAATAATGAACAAGTCAACTGTCTTATTTGCTGGCCTATCAGAGAGTATTCAATCAAAATGTAATTTCCCCACGCTCCCATTTAGCATGGAGAGAATATTCCTTCAAAGTTTTAAATGGACTAATTAAGGGGAAGAAATACAGGGAGGGAAAATTATTAACATATAGGTTTAATAGGAAATTATTGAAGCGTATTAATAATGCAATAACCATTTTTTCTAACAGCTGTCTGTTAGTTTGCAGGCCGGGGGTAATTAATTAGCCACAAAAAGGTTATTCAAATTGGGTAACTGGGTTAAAACAAGGAGACTTCTAAAGATTGTGGACTGGGGTGTGACAAAGGACACCGTTCCAATATTTTACCGGCAAAAAAAAAAAAAGATGAAAAATCTCAGAAATGGTGATGCCAGGAAAATTACATGGATTTGATTATGCAACAAAATAGAGGGGAATGTTTGTGCTCAGGGTTGAAATGAATTGTTCTTGATGTACTCTGTGCTTGGTTTCTTGCTTTCAGATGTTTCATGGCCCAACTTGGTAACATCATCAGTGCTAGAAGGAGTGGAATTGTGGAGGAGGGAGCAGGGAGAAAGAAGAGGGAGAGGAGGAAGAAGGGAGAAGAGAAGGCGAAGATGAAGATCCTTGGTACTCTCTGTGCTTGGTTTCTTGCTTTCAGATGTTTCATGCCCAACTAGTAACATCATCAGTGCTAGAAGGGATGGAATTTGTGGAGGAGGGAGGAAAGAAAGAAGAGGAGAGGAGAAGAGAAGGGAGAAGAGAAGGACGAAGATGAAGGATCCTTGGTACTCTCTGCACTTGGTTTCTCTTGCTTTCAGATGTTTCATGGCCCAACTAGGTAACATCATCAGTGCTAGAAGGGAGTGGAATTTGTGGAGAGGAGGAGGAAGAAAGAAGAGGAGGAGGAGGAAGAAGGGAGAAGAGAAGGACGAAGATGAAGGATCCTTGGTACTCTCTGCACTTGGTTTCTTGCTTTCAGATGTTTCATGGCCCAACTAGGTAACATCATCATGCTAGAAGGTGAGTTTGTGGAGGAGGGAGCAGGGAGAAAGAAGAGGGGAGAGGAAGAGGAGGGAGAAGAAGGACGAAGATGAAGGATCCTTGGTACTCTCTGTGCTTGGTTTCTTGCTTTCAGATGTTTCATGGCCCAACTAGGTAACATCATCATGCTAGAAGGGAGTGGAATTTGTGGAGGAGGGAGGAAGAAGAAGAGAGGAGGAGGAAGAGAGGAAAGAGAAGGACGAAGATGAAGGATCCTTGGTACTCTCTGCACTTGGTTTCTTGCTTTCAGATGTTTCATGGCCCAACTAGGTAACATCATCAGTGCTAGAAGGGAGTGGAGGTTTGTGGAGGAGGGAGCAGGGAGAAGAAGAGAGGAGGAGGAAGAGAAGGGAGAAGAGAGACGAAGATGAAGGATCCTTGGTACTCTCTGTGCTTGGTTTCTTGCTTTCAGATGTTTCATGGCCCAACTAGGTAACATCATCATGCTAGAAGGAGTGGAATTTGTGGAGGAGGGAGGAGAAAAGAGAGGAGGAGGAAGAGAAGGGAGAAGAGAAGACGAAGATGAAGGATCCTTGGTACTCTCTGCACTTGGTTTCTTGCTTTCAGATGTTTCATGGCCCAACTAGGTAACATCATCAGTGCTAGAAGGGAGTGGAGTTTTGGGGAGGGAGCAGGAGAAAGAAGAGGAGAGAGGAGAGAAGGAGAAGAGAAGGACGAAGATGAAGGATCCTTGGTACTCTCTGTGCTTGGTTTCTTGCTTTCAGATGTTTCATGGCCCAACTAGGTAACATCATCAGTGCTAGAAGGGAGTGGAATTTGTGGAGGAGGAGGAGGAAGAAAGAAGAGGAGGAGGAGGAAGAGAAGGGAGAAGAGAAGGACGAAGATGAAGGATCCTTGGTACTCTCTGCACTTGGTTTTCTTGCTTTCAGATGTTTCATGGCCCAACTAGGTACATCATCAGTGCTAGAAGGGAGTGGAGTTTGTGGAAGAGGGAGGAGGAGAGAAGAGAGGGAGGAAGAGAAGGGAGAAGATAGGAGGAAGAGGAAGAAGAAGTGTAGGCCCTTGGTACTCTCTGCACTTGGTTTCTTGCTTGCGGATGTTCGTAACCCAACTAAGTAACATCATCAGTGCTAGAAGGAAGTGGGCTTTGTGGAGAGAGAGGAGGGAGAAAGAGAAAGGAGGAGAAGAGAAGGAGAGGAGGGGAAGAGGAGAAGAGGAGGATTAGGGGTCCAGCTTGGTGATTTTCTTGCAGATATTTCATGACCCAACTAAGTAACATCACAGTGCTAGAAGGGTGGGTTTGTGGAGGAGAGGAGAAGGAGAGGCAATAAGCTTGAATAATTGCATTTGGACTCTGCTTCTACTTCTCAGGCTCTTGCCTTTCTCTCTGTAAGCTACCTGACCTCTTGATCCTTCTTGAAGTTGCCATGCTGGGCGCATCAATTCATTTTTTCCTTCTGTGCATCTGTTGCCAAGGCATCAAACTTAACACTGGAAAGGATGTTTGAACCTCCCTTTGGGTCCGGTCGTTAAGTGGGTAAGAATGAATCCTGTTGCTCGTACTGAAGCATCCAGGGAATTTGACAGATTAACAGATGAAGCTCCCACAACTTTTGAAGGCAACTCCTGTTCCATTGGTTGATTGTTCTTACAGTCAGAAAGTTCCTCCTTATTTCTAGGTTGAATTAATCAATAAGAATAGAGCTGGAAGGGACCTTGTAGGTCATCTAGTCCAACCCCCAGCCCAAACAGGACACCTACACCATTCCTGACAGATGACGGTTCAGTCCCTTCTTGAAGCTTCTAGTGGAAGCTTCCGAAGGCAACTTCTGTTCCATGGGTTGATTCTTCTCACTTTCAGAAAATTCCTCCTTGTTTCTAGGTTGAATCTCCCTTGGTCAGATTCCATCCATTGTTCCGTGTCTGGCCTTCAGGTGCTTTGGAAAGAGCTTGACCCCCTCCTCTCTGTGGCAGCACCTCAAATATTGGAAGACTGCTATCCTGTCTCCCCTGGTCCTTCTTTTCCCTAACTAGCCATGTCCAGTTCCTGCAACCATTCATCGTACATTTTAGCCTCCAGTCCCCTAGTCATCCTTGTTGGTCTGTGATGAAGGTCCCATAACTTCTGAAGGCACTTCTGCGCCATTGGTTGATTGTTCCATTGTTAGAAAGTTCCTCCTTGTTTCTAGTTGAATCTCTCCTTGGTCAGTTTCCATTCATTCTTCCTTGTCTGGCCTTGGGTGCTTTGGAAAACAGCTTGATCCCCTTCCTCTCTGGGGCAGCCCCTCAAATATTGGCATGCTGCTATCCTGTCTCCCTTTCTCCTTCTCTTCCCTAGACTAGCCATGCCCAGTTCCGGCAACCGTTCATCTTATGTTTGAGTCTCCAGTCCCCTCATCATCCTGATTGCTCTTCTCTCACTATTTCTAGTGTCTCAACATCTTTTTTTTATAGTGTGACCAAAACTCTGGATGCAGGATTCTAGCTGTGGCCTCACTAGGACTTTATAGAGTGGAATTAGTTGATCTTGATTGTATCGCTCTTTCATGCAACTTAGGATTGCGTTGGTTTTTAGCTGGTTGTCCACTAAGACTCCAGATCACTCTCACTGCTACAGTCACTGCTATTGTTTCAAGAATTGTTGCAAGATGTATGGGAACCCATTTTCTATTTTTTTTTAAAAAAAATTAGCTTCCTCTTGCTAGTGAGAAGAGCTTCTTGGTTAGGTTGAAGCAAAGCGCTTACAGCGAGCGGCATTGGGCCGGTTCATCCTGGTTCGGACAGAGTTGGTAGTGACGGTGGCAGGAGGCTCTGCCCACCCACTCAAGCATCATCACAGATGCTCTGTATATGCGCACAAGTCCTCTGCATGTGCAAAGCACTGCTCGCGAGCAAAGCAAACAGCACACACCATGCTCCATTCCAAATTAATAGCGAAGATTAGAGCATTCCATGCCTGGTTTACAGAGAATATTTCTGCCTTGAGTCTTTAGCTGCTGTTGGGGAGAATTAAGATCCCAACTGGTTAGTGTCTCCTCGTTGGCTAATCCATTCCCACTTGTGTAATTATCGTGCTCCAGCTAGACTTACACCCTGTTTTAATGGGTCCCCCTCTTTGTGATGGCGAAACTTAGCTTTAGGCTATGAATTTAAAAAAAGCAGGAGAGGATGCGGCTTCTAGGTTAAAGATGGAGGCTGCTGTGTGTTAGTAGGGAAAGCCTTAGCACTGGAGGAGCTTAATGCCAAGCTGTTAACTTTATGGGTGTGGGAGTGTAGATGAATGAACAAAACAGTAGAGTTGAAAGGGAACCGTAGGTCATCGACAGTGAGGACAATCAAGCCATGGAACAGGAGTTGCCTTTAGGATTGTGGGAGCTTCATCCCTTGAGGCTCCCTTCCAGTTTATTCTTGACTGATTGATTGATTCAATCTAGAAATAAGGAGAAATTTCCTGTCGGTGAGAACAATCAACCCATGGGACAGAAGTTGTGGGAGCTTCATCCCTGGAAGCTCTCAAGAAGAGACTGGACTGCCATCTGTCAGAAATGGTGCAGGTCTCCTGCTTGGCAGGGGGTTGGACTAGATGACCTTCAGGTCCCTTCCAACTCTGTTCATCTAAAAATAACCCATACATGACCCTTTTCTCGTATTTTTCCGTGCTCTGTCACTCCTGTCGCTTCATCAATCTGCAAGGCAGCTGTGAGGATTGCCCAGAAGATTCAGTTGCCATTCAGAATAGACTACAATTAACAGAGTTGAAAGGACCTTGTAGGTCATCTAGTCCAACCCTCCCCCCCGCCCAAGCAGAGACCCCATACCATTCCTAACAGATGACAGTTCAGTCCTCTTGAAAGCTTCCACACTTCCGATGCCACTTCTGTCCCATGGTTGATTGTGCTCACTGTCAGAAAATTCCTCCTTATTTCCAGGTTGAATCTCTCCTGGGTCAGTTTCTCCTTATCCTTGTCTTGGCCTTCGGGTGCTTTGGAAAATAGCTTGACGCCCTCCTTTCTGTGCAGCCCCTCAATATTAGAAGAATATTCATCAATATTCATGACTGGGAGAAACATGGGAACAAGGTCAGCCAATGAATAGACATAGCAATTAAGTCAGCCAATGAGAGCTTAACAGATCTGAGTTTGTGCAGAGAATTGAAACAGAAACTTAAGCCGTCTGCTGCTCTGAGAATAAACTAGCAGTCTGTCTGGCTTGTCTGCTGAAATGAAGCTAATGCTTGTGTTTGCCTGTAACTCTCCGCCTTGTGTTTACTTGAAGAACCACCTGTTGTATTGTACATTTATTCATCTATTCCTATGTATATAAAGAAGTTAAGGAATCCTGCTGAATCAGTTTCTGTGGGTGCTTTCTGATTTGAACTTATGCAACAAAGTTTTGACAAGACTGTTCTCCTGTCTCCCCTGGTCCTTCTCTTCACTAGACTAACCATACCCAGTTCCTGCACTGTTCTTCGTATGGTTTAACCTTCCAGCCGCCTACTCATCTTGTCCGGTGATTTATATGAAGGCAGTTCAGCTCACATTCCCTCTTCCATCCTCCCTTTAGATGGATCGGGTTATTGAAAGTCGTGTTTTTGATTCAGTTTGAAATTATTTGGACACGGTTCATGGAGCCGACGATGGCTCGGCGTGCAAAGACAACCTTTCCCCGAATTAATTGAAAAATGTAAATCAGATTGGACGGGAATGCTTCTGAAAACCTTTCCAAATTGATTCACTCTCCCTCTAAATTGGGTTTGGAGGACGCTTCTTCTGCTCAAGTTGGTTGAATAATCTTGTTATTCTTTTATTTATCACCAAAGCATTTTTTGAAATATTGTTGTCGGGAATTACATTAGAAATAGAATAACATAGTTGGAAGGACCTTGGAGGTCTTCTAGTCTAACCCCCTGCTCAAGCAGAGACCCTATATCATTTCAGACAGATGGTTCAGTCTCTTCTCGAAAACCTCCAGTGATGAAGCATCCACAACCTCTGAAGGCAACTTCTGTTCTACTGGTGAATTGTCTTCACTGTTGCTTCTCTCCTTGAGTAGTTTCCATTCATTGTTCCTTGCCCTGCCTTCTGGTGCTTTGAAGAGTAATTTAAACCCTCTCTTCTTTCTGGCAGCCCCTCAAATACTAGAAGTTCTATCATGTCACCCCCCTAGTCCTTCTAGACTAGACAGACCCAAATCCTGCACCTGTTCCTCATATGTTTTTTGTCTCCTGATTGCTCTTCTTTGCAAGTTTTCCAAGTCTCAATATCTTTTTCTTGTAATGTGTTTGACCAAACCATTCCAGTGTGGCTTTTTCCAAGGCTTTATAAAGCGGTACTCAAAGTTGTTTTGAGGGCAAACTCAGAAGACGTAGGTACCTGGCCTAGAGAATCGCCAAGAATCAGAACCACAATTGTGACATTCTCTTCCTCCTCTTTTCTTCCTCCTCATCTCCATTGTTCTCCTCCTCCTCCTCCTCCTCCTCCTCCTCCTCCCATCATCATCATCATCATCATCATCCAAGCAAAAGAGGGCAGCACAATTGAATGGATAACATCCTCTTCATTTTCTCCTCCTCCTCCTCCTCCTCGTCATCATCATCATCATCCAAGCCAAAGAGGCAAGCACAATTGAATGGATATCCTCTTCATTCTCTCCTCCTCCTCCTCCCCTCCTCCTCCTCCTCCTCATCATCATCATCACATCATACAGCCAAATGAGAGCATGCAAATTAAATGGACAACTTCATCATCATCATCAACGTCGTCATCATCATCATCATCATCATCATCTAAGCCAAAAGGGGCAACACAATTGAATGGATAGCACCCTCTTATTCTCCCTCTTCCTCCTCCTCCTCCTCCTCTCTCCTCCTCCTCCTCCTCCTCCTCCTCTCATCATCATCATCATCATCTAAGCCAAAAGAGGGCAAGCACAATTGATGGATAACATCCTCTTCCTTCCTCCTCCTCCTCCTCCTCCTCCTCCTCCTCCTCTCCTCCTCCTCCTCCTCCTCCTCATCATCATCATCATCATCCATCATCATCATCATCATGCAAGCCAAAAGAGCAGCAAAAAAACCAAAAAAGTCTGGCATTTCTAGGGGGGAAATCCCTCTGATTTCCTGCCATTTCTACTTGTCTTTCTCCAAGTGTCTTCCTTCCACTTCGCGGCCTTCGCGGCCAAAAGAAGGTGGGGATTTAACAGGGACCGTCAGCCAGAATCCACCCACCCACCTTACTCGAGAATTTGGCTGTTTCGCTCTGGAAGATTTCCCTCCCCCTCCCCTCTCTCCCAGCCCCCAGGACCCTGCCTCACCTAATCCCACAATTGAAACCCTGCAAATAATGGTACTAATCAAGGTGATGGAAGCTTTTGGAGCCAGCTTGCTCCCACCGTTAATGAAAATATGGAATTTAATTCATAATAATCATCGTCACACAACGGGGTTCCAATATCCATCTTTGGCTCTGCGAGGCCAATTATTTGCAAAGTGTTTGACTGAATTCTGCAGATCCCCCTCTCCACCTCCCACCTATACCCCCCCTCCCCGCCACCCACTTTAAGCTGTCTGCCTAAGCTGCTCCGTGTCAGATATTTACAGAGGAAAAAACGCACCTCGCGCACATTTCACGGCGATGGGCACATTCATTACGGATTAGCTTTTGATTACAGTGTCTCCAGCAGATTAGCAAGGCTGGGTGTGCTATTATTTCCCCCCACATTTTTCTCTCTCCTCTCTGTCTCTCTTTCTCAGTCTGTTTATCTCTGTGTGTGTGTCTTTCCTCTCTGTCTCTCTCTCTCCTCTCTGCTCTCTTCTCTCTCCTCTCTCTCTCTTCTCATCTGTTTCTCCCTCTGTGTGTCTCTCTCCTCTCTGTCTCTCTCTTTCTTTCTTTCTCTCTCCTCTCTCTCTTTCTCTCTCCTCTGTCTCTCTCTCTCTCCTTTCTCTCCTCTCTCTTTCTCTCTCTCCTCTCTTTCTCCTCTCTCCCTCCTCTCTCTCTCCTCTCTCTCTCTTCTCTCACTCTGTCTGCTTCTCTTTCTCCCTCCTCTCTCTTTCTCTCTCCCTCTCTCTCTCCTCTATGTCCTATCTCTCCTCTGTCTGGTTCTCTTTCTTCTCTCTCTCCCTCCTTCTTCTCTCCTCCCTCTCCCCTTCCTCTCTTTCTCTCACTCTGTCCTGCTTTCTCTTTCTCCCTCCTCTCTCTTTCTCTCTCTCATCTCTCTCTCCTCTATGTCTCTGTCTCTCACTCTGTCTGGTTCTCTTTCTCTCTCCTCTTTCTCCCCCCTCTCTTCTCCTCTTCTTTCTCTCTCTCACACACACAGTCTTTCCTTTCTCTTTCTTTCTTTTCTCTCTCTCTCTCTTTCTCTTTCTGTCTGGTTCTTTTCCTCCCTCTCCTTTCCCTCCTCTCCTCTCTCTCTCTCTCTTTCTAGCTCTGTCTCGCTTTCCCCTCTTCCTTTCTCTCCCTCCCTCCTCTCTCTCTCTCTTTCTCTCTTTCTCTTTTCTGTCTGTCTGTCTGTCTGTCTGTCTCTGTCTCTCTGTCTCTCTGTCTCTCTCTCTGTCTCTGGCTCTCTCTCTCTTCCCCCTCTCTCTCTCTCTCCGATCTCTCTTCTCCTCTCTCTCCCTCACTCTCTCTCTCTCGCTGCCTGGCATGCAAATATGCGTTTTCCATACATTAAAGCAGAAACCAACAGCCATATTTACTTTTCAAAAAGCCGCTCATTTTCAAAGAGAAAGCCATGTCTGAAGCCGAAGCAAGGTCATTTCCCAAGGATGACTCTGGATTCGGAATTGATTTATTTATTATTATTATTTTTCTACTGGCAACTTCTAGAAAGTGGGACACAGCATCAACAAGAGATTTTTTGAGAGGGGGGCGGGAACCTCTCTTCTAGCGATTGTTGTTTTGGAAGGAGTATGAAGTAGTACAAGCGATGCGCTCACGAACTGGTGGTTAACCATAGGATCCCACCACTGGCTAAAATATATGATGAATGTCCAGGAACTGGGCATGGCTAGTCTAGAGAAGAGAAGGACCAGGGGAGACAGGATAGCAGCCTTTCCATATTTGATGGGGTTGCCACAGAGAGGAGGAAGTCAAGCTATTCTTCAAGGCACCCGAAGGCCAGACCAAGGAATAATGGATTGAAAATGAACAAGAGAGATTGCAACCTGGAAATAAGGAGGAATTTTCTGACCGTGAGAACAATCAACCCATGGGACAGAAGTTTTTGGAAGTTGTGGGAGCTTCATCCCTGGAAGCTTTCAAGAAGAGGCTGGATCTGTCAGAATGGTGTAGGGTCTCCTGCTTAGGCAGGGGGTTGGACTAGAAGACCTCCAAGGTCCCTTCCAGCTCTACCCTGATTGATTGATTCAACCTAGAAATAAGGAGGAATTCTGACCATGAGAACAATCAACCCATGGAACAGACATTGCCTTTGGAAGTTGTGGAGCTTATCCCTGGAACTTTCAAGAGAGACTGACTGCCCTCGGTCAGAAATGGTGTAGGTGTCTCCTGCTTGGCCCGGGGAAGGGGTTGGACTAGATGACCCACAAGGTCCCTTTCGACTCTATTGTTATCCGCACCGTTTTGCATTCGTCTTTCAAGGGAGCCGATTAGCATTTTCCTGCCTTTTGAATAGCAATCCAGGCCTTCTTTGAGATGCTTTTTTCTGAATTCATTTTTTCAAAAACCCGCAGCACCATCTCTCCTTTTGTATTCTCCACATTCCTCCGTCCAATTGATCATATCAATGTTCTCTTTCTGTGGCCGGCCGTGCATCCTGCTGGTGTCGTCTTTGAGCCGCCAATGATCTTTTGGGGGTCGTTCCTTTGAGTGGGAAGCCAGCGGAGTTCTTTACAATGGTTGCTGTGGCTTTTTTGGGGGTGGGGGGAGAGGGGAAAAAAGAACCAACGTTTTGTGCTGTTATTGTCTCTCAACGGATGTGAGAATGGTGAAAAACGGCCTTGGAAAAGATGTCGTCAGGCCTGGAAGCTGCGTTTTACATGTGGGCCTTCCGGCCGCGACATTTTCTGCTGTAGGAAAATGGGGAGGGGGGGGTGTTATATGGAGCCGAGAGAGCCGAGGTGGCGCAGTGGTTAAATGCAGCACTGCAGGCTACTTCAGTTGACTGCTAGTTCTGCAGTTCGGCTGTTCAAATCTCACCGGCTCAAGGTTGACTCAGCCTTCCATCCTTCCAAGGTGGGTGAAATGAGGACCCAGAATGTGGGGGCGATATGCTGACTCTGTAAACCGCTTAAAGAGGGCTGAAAACCCTATGAAGCGGTATATAAGTCTAATTGCTATTGCTATATAGACCAGGGATGGCAAACCTTTTCAGCACTAAGTGGCCAAACCAGAATGCACAGGCATGTGAGCGTATGTGCCTGCCAGAAAGCTGAAGACTAGCTGGCTGGCCTCCGCATGCCTATTTTCTGGCTGTTTTGGGCCATTTTCTGGGCTGTTTTCAGCCCATTTTGGGGCTGTTTTCAGGCTGTTTTTGACCTGGAAAATGGCCCAGAAAATGCCCCCAAATGGCCTGAAAACGGTCCAGAAAATAGTCCAAAAACAGCTCCGAAAATAGCCCCCAAACAGCCTGAAAATAGTCCCAAAATGACCTGGGAACGGCGCAGAAAACACCTCGAAAAATGGCCTGAAAACGGCCCCCAAATGGCCTGAAAACAGTCCAGAAATAGCTGTTTTTTTGGGGGGGGGGGGCTGTGAAATGCTCGGTCCTTGAGGGTTTGTGAACTGAGTTATTTTCTTGCAGAGTTTCACAACCAACTAGGCAACAACATCAGTGCTACTTAGAAGGGAGATTGGGGAGTCCCTGGGTTCTCTGAGCTGGGTTATTTTCTTGCAGGCACTTTGTGATCCAACTTAGATAACATCATCAGTGCTAAGAGTGGAGATTGTGGAGGTCCTTGCGGCTCTCTGAGCTGTGCTTGTTTTCTCAGAGACATTTTGGACACAACTAGGTACCTCATCAGTTCTAGAGGGAATGGGGCTCTCAAAGGCTCACCACCTCCAATATACGCATACCTGAGCATCACAAAATAAATAAATAACTAAGAAACTATGCATATACACACATATATTATATGAAACAGAGAAACCAATACAGTCTCTTCACCATGTGTGCATGTACATGGAGAGAGACAACGAATCTTGTGAGTTTATCAGACAGATGCCATAGGGAACAAAGCTCTTACAGAATCTGGGAGTCCTGCAAGAATACTTCAAAAACCACTCCCAGAGGGGAGGCAAACAGAAAAGACCATGAAGTGGCTGTGTGGGGTCTCTGACAATGCGTCGAGCTTTAAGTACATAGCACTTATAAGCAGTGTCCCGGATAACGGGAATATAATCTTCTCCACTGTCCTCACCACTCTCTGTAGGGACTTTCTATCTGAGACACCTGCGGCCACCACACCAAGCAGGATGCAGTTATTAAACTGCTTCCATGTAAAAGTGGCAGGATAAAAGGAGAAAGATGGGCTTCCTCATCCAATGCAGGCTGGAAGAGATAAGGTGAGCAAATTAGGAGGTGTTTTGCTTTGATAACATTACATGTTCAAGAAAAATATTAAATCACACTCCTGTTGGGATTCTGGAGTACGAAGCCTCCCTGAATTGCAAACAAACCCTCCGTGGTTCAAAATATTTTAATTTTTAAGCTAATATAGTTCAATTACTAGAAAACTGCTGTCGGTTGCTACAGACTGCTAGATGTTAATGAGCCTCAAGTTGTTGGCGGGGTTGGTTTGGCGGGGGTTTTTTTTGTGTGTGTGCTTCTATTAATACTTTTGGTTATTAATACATTTGCAAATGTGTTTGTAGCACGAAGGGAAGATGTGTCGGAGAATTTCAGGCTTGGGTGGAAGCACAGAACTGGTTTCTCACGAAGCGGGTTGAGTGCAAACAGATGTTTTCTAATCGCAGAATCTTCTCAGGATTAGAAATGGAGAAGGTTGTGTGCGACTATATTTAGAGGTGCCACATCGGTTCTAATTTGGGGTGCAGCATTTATACTTTTGTGTCTTCCAAAGCGCATTTCCATCTACCGATTTTAATCCGCAATTAAAAGCAAGAAGGAATGGGTATCCAGACGCCTGTTTGCGTCGAGCTGCACAATTTAGAATGCGTTTTATTGTCCAACACACCCATGGACCTGACTTGTGTGGCTAAACAGAGAGGGGAATGGTGCGGTGGCCTAGAGGTGGCGCTCTCGCCTCACTAATCAGGAAGGCTGTGAGTTCGATCCTAGCTAGAGGCAGATACTTTCTCTCTCTCTGGGCCCAATGAGAATATCGATCGTGCTGAACAAACTCCTCATTGGCAACATGAAAGGCATCCGGCCAATAAACACTCAGCTCCATTCAGTTGCACAGAATCCACCTTGCAAGGGATTATGGTGGGATCTTCACATTTGGTTCGATTCAGCATTTGTCTCAGAAGGGCAAACCAGAATGTTTCATACAGATAGTCTCTCCTTACCCACAATTTATTTAGTGACCATTCCTGCAGCATCTTGCAGCATCACCACAGTCACATGATCAAATTCACCACTTGGCCAACTGAACTGACTCATATTTATAAACAGTTGCAGTGTCCTGGGGTTACATGATCCGCTTTTGCGACCTTCTATCAAGCAAAATCAACAGGGAAGCTAAATTCACTTAACAACCACCTTAACCGCAGCGATTCACTTAACAAACGGGGCAAGAAAACAGGGCAAAACTCACTTAACCAATGCCTGCTTAGCAACGTAAAGTTTGCCTCTGTTGTGGTCGTACAGTCGAGGACTACCTGGGCTGCAGATTGCAACGCAGGCTGGGTATTGTGGCATTTAAAGCCTCAACGCCTGCGAAGCGCTCTAGTTTTGGAAGCCTGTTTAATCTTAGGACAGTTCCGTCCTATCTTTCGGCACACCAATCTTTCTTGTGAAACATCTCCAGTTTCTATTTTCTGAAGCTCCGCTCTTGTTCTGCCGTAGGAGAAGGATCCAGAGTTTTCCCAACTCTAAACGGGGGTCAAGTTACAGTTAACACCTGAAAAAAGCTGTCTTTCTAACTAAACCCAGGCTGCAGCTGTCAACCGGCATAAGGCTTATTTAATTTAATGGTTCACCACATGGAGGATAACTGCCCCACATAGCTGAGCGAGCTGAATCGCAATTCATCCTGTTGTTGGATTCCTGAGTAATGTGCCTGTTTCTGTCACGGGGGTGCTGTTTGCGAAAGCCTTCCAGATTTTCCGTGGTTGTGTCTTCCATTCCTCACTTGGAACAGTTAGATCTGTGGCGCCATGACAAAATCCCATCTCCCGTTCAAAAGCTGTATTGTGTTAGGAGTTTTCTCTGCACAACCCTTATCAGATGTGGCATGCCTTTGTCCTAACTAGCACCAGTTTGGACTGGTGGGTCTTTTAAGATGAGTTCCTTGGCAGTTTAAGAAAGTTTTTGTGTCAGCTTCCCTAAAGAAGAAAGATGGATGGATGAAAGGGAGGGAGGGAGGAAAGGGAAGGGAAGGAGGAGGAAGAGAGAGGGGAGGGGAGGGAAAAGGAAAAGAAGGGAAGGAGGAGGAGAGAGGGAAAGGAGGGGAGGGAAAAGAAGGGAAAGGAAAAAGAAGAAGGAAAGGAAAGGAAAGGAAAGGAAAAGAAGGGAAGGAGGAGGAGAGAGGGAAAGGGAGGGGAGGGAAAAGAAGGGAAGGGAAAAGGAAGGAAAGAAAAGAAAAGAAGAAGAAGGAAAGGAAAGGAAAAGAAGAAGGAAAGGAAAGGAGGATAGGAAAGAAGGAAAGGAAAGGAAATTTCTTCTAAGTAGATGTCTTTCTTATTCTATACCTATAGACAGATTCTTGCCTAACCAAAGCAGCCTACTACCTATGTGAAGCCCTTTCTGGGAACTATTAGGGAGGATACGTCTTCACCCTCTTTCTCTCACACAAAGCTATCTGAACTTAGTTGGCTCCTACTCCTCTGAAATGCAGCCTCTCCATCCCGGGAAACTGGACCACATTCCATAAGGCTTTGATCCTCTCTGTTCCCCCCCCCCCACACACACACATCCTTCTCATTGCAATCTACCACTTTTCGATTTTGTCTGTGGGTTTAGCCTAATTCCTGCGTGCGTTCAAGAGGTTTCCGTGGAACTGCACAGCAGTAACTGAAAAATGGAAGCCAACATTGGCAGTTCAGAGCAGCGTGGATCTTGTGACCTAGGCTTCCCCAAAAAAGCACAAAGCAGATTCCTGATCCCGACAAAACCCCTTTTATTCAACGAATGTGAATTCCTCTCATTCACCTTCAGCCAAGGCCTGGCAAACAGGACTTTCAAAGGTGTATTTATGACTACAGACCTATCTAGCTTGGGAAAGATGACATGTAAATATTTTTCCAAATGAGGTGGTGTGCAAGGAAAGACTGGGCACAGAGTCTCTGAAATTCACGGACAGATCTTCACACTCCTGAAATAAATGAACAAGATGAATTGTCTCCTGCAAAAGCCCACTCCAGCAAAGTCCTTTCAAGGGCGGATTTGAAGTTGGGAAATCCCAATGAAAGCACTTCTTAAATGTTTCAAACCCTCCCGTAATCCCTAGGAAATATTTTTCCACCTCCAGTCTTTCGGTTGGAAAACACCTTTCATTGCAACTGTATGTGCACAATACAAAATTCTCATCGCTCTACTTCCCACCATCCATATCTCTTTCTCTTTGCCTCTCTCTCTCTCTCTCTCCTCCCTCTCTCTCTCTCTCTCTCTCTCTCTCTCTCTCTCTCCTCTCTCTCTCTCTCTCTCTTCATTTTTTAATGGTTTCCCCTTTTTTATATACTTCCTGCAGCTGTCTGGTCCCCAAAGTAACCACTCTTCGCTTTTTCCTTTCCTTCACACTCACTACCTCTCTACATGTCTTCCACCAAATGGTTGGGAGGGTTATTTTATCGATCCATATTTTTTTTTTGCGGTTTATTTTCTTAAGTGGAAAAAGGGAAAAGAAAAAAGAAAACATCCTTACGTGCCAAGGGAAAAATGAAACCAGCCAGCGTTCTCTAATTTTGCACTCAGGTTCCCGTAATAAGGCTGATAGGTATGAAATCACTCACAGTGTTGGGGGAAAGCCCTTTAGGGTAGTCTCTACCAATGGACTGAAACTGATGCGGGAGAATCAGCAGGGAAAAATGACTGTCACAACTTCTTCCCCTGCACATCAACCTTCATTTGTGAGATTTTGGACAAGATGTCTACCAGTCTCCTCCAAAAACAGTTTTTTTTGTTCTTGACTTCCTCTTGATAGAAGGGACGTGGTGGCCCAGTGGCTAAGACGCTGAGCTTGTCGATCAGAAAGGTTGGCAGTTCAACGGTTTGAATCCCTAGCGCCGCGTAACGGAGTGAGCTCCTGTGACTTGTCCCAGCTTCTGCCAACCTAGCTTGAAAGCACATAAAAATGCAAGTAGAAAAACAGGGACCACCTTTGGTGGGAAGGGAACAGCGTTCCGTGCGCCTTTGGCATTGAGTCATGCTGGCCACATGATCCTGGAGACATCTTCGGACAGCGCTGGCTCTTCGGCTTTGAAACGGGAATGAGCACCGCCCCCTAGAGTCAGGAATGACCAGCACAGATGTGCGAGGGGAAAAAATCCTCCTGATAAATCAGCCTGTTCCTCTCAATCCTCCTGATTCACCCAAAGGTGCTTTTTCAAAAGGCAACTGGACTTTTTGCTTGAAGACATTTTGCTTCTAATCCAAGAAGCTTCTTAAGTTCTGACTGTCCTTGAAGTCATTTGCTTCTCATCCAAGAAGCTTCTTCAGTTCTTCAGTCACATAGACCATATAGAGCCGAGGTGTGCACAATGGTTAGAGTGCAGTACTGCAGGCGACTTCAGCTGACTGCTAGTTGCAGTTTGGCAGTTCAAATCTCACCAGGCTCAAGGTTACCTCAGCGTTCCGTCCTTCCTAGGTGGTGTAAAATGAGGACCCAGATTATTGGGGGCAAGAGGCGATTCTGTAAAATGCTTAGAGAGGGCTGTAAAAGCATCTGTGAAGTGGTATATAAGTCTAAGGGCTAGTGCTAAACAAGTTCTCTTTGTTATGGGAACCATCTGCCTTCCTCTTCACACCTGTTAAGATGTCCTTGAGAAGTTTCCAAGACTCTCACAAGCCTCAGTGGAACTGCAGAAGTTTCATTTTCTCCAAACTAACCCATTCATAACCAACACTTCCCCTCCCTTACTCTAACGACCAAGTTGAAAGGAAGAGTCACGTACCCGTATCCAAGAAGCGCCTTCAGTTCTGACTTGTCCTTGAATATGTTTGCTTCTCATCCAAGAAAAAGCACTTTGAGACAGCCTGGATGACTAAAAATTTCCACAGACACATCCCTAATTAAGTGATCTTCAAATGTATGAAACATACCAAGCAGGGTCCTTTCCTGTGATTGTCTCCTGTGTAGCAAAACCAAAGATTAAAAACTGGCATACTACTCTTGTGTAATGATTAGATGTTTTTGCCCCCTAAATGATCAAGAGGATGGGCTACAGATATTCAGGATAGACAATCTTAAGTGAGTCAAAAGTACCCAGTTTGAGTTATCATGCTGGAGCACTTGCATAAATGAGGGGTACAGAAGGAAGAAAACAAATTAAATTTAAATTGAGAGTTAAATGAAGGCAGGTGTCAATAAATTAAATCTGTTACGATTTTTCTCCATTTATTGATATTTTGGAATGGAATGGAGATTAGATAGAAATAAAATGGGATGGAAAGGAATGGAAGACACTATAAAATGGAATGGAATGGACATAAAATAGAACAGAATTCTTTATTGACCAAATGTGATTGTACACACAAGGAATTTTTCCTTCAATTGTATCAAGAATTGGAGGCGCACCTGTTGTGGGCCCCAGGCAGCCAGAAGAGCTGGCAGCAGATTCGGATAGTGGGGAGGTTGGGGAGAAATATGGACCAGTCCTGAGTCTGGGGAAGACTCTGCTGAGGGCTCTGTGTTGGAGGCAGAGAGGGGGCCAGAGCCCTATGCCGGTTATCGCTGCCTTGAGAATCACACATTAGTAAGGCAGAAGAACAGCTGGAGCCTGTTCCCAGTGTGCGCATGCGCAGAGTTGCCAGACAAGGGAACAGCTAAAGAACAGGGGTCAACTTGGGATTAAGCCACAAGTGGATGATGAATGGCCCCTCCCAGAGGAAATAAAAGAGGAGCCAAAGGGGAATGGAGTTTGCAGGAGAAATTAGTTTGCTTCATTGATTCGTGACTTTCTGAGATGCCTTGCCAATTTCTGCAGAAATTGGCCTGGCAGCTCTCCAAGCCAGAGAAGGTCTGTGACCATAAATCCTCCCTTGAAAGATGTTCCTGGATGTGAATGAGCAGAATTCACAGTCAATGAATAAAATTGCCCGTGCAAGGAGTTTGCTTCATGCTCTCGGGAAGCCTCGGTCAGAACAGCCCCACAGAAACATGAAATGTCTTTGGCTGCTTGGAAATAGGACACATCTCTCTTACTTTTATTTGGAAATCATTTTTTCCTGAAGTCATGATTAAAATATGTTGAGTGTTTTAATTGATCTTGCTCCGTTTAGGAAACCCGCCCACTAAGGTTAGGCATGACAAAAGACATTGAAAAAGGCTTCTAATTTGAATTGTTGTCGGGAAAGAAAAAGAAAGAGGCAGTTACTAAAAGGAGGAAATCTTTAAATAATAGAGTGAGTGGAAGAGGAAGAGGGAATTAATCTGACTTTGCCTTAATGGCACTAAGTACGGAGGCCAGAGGGGGAACCGAAGGAATTTGTGGAGGAATTTAAAGGAAAGATGGTCATTTTCTTTGCCTTTGAATTTTTATTTCTTTAAGGGAAGAAGCAATGTTGTCCACCTATTTCGAGACCATCAACGACCTGCTCTCGTCCTTTGGACCGGTTCGTGATTGTTCTCACAATAACGGAGGCTGTACCCGCAACTTCAAATGTGTATCGGATCGTCAGGTGGACTCAACCGGTTGTGTGGTAGGTACAACTTCCCTGACTCAAGGGAAGGTGGATGCCTTGGATTGGTGTTACAAAAAGATGCTTTGGAGAGGTTGAGAATTCAGACTTTCTCTTCATTTGCAGCTCCTTGAAGGAGACATGATATTCTCTGTCTCTGTCTGTCTGTCTGTCTGTCTCTCTCTCTCTCTCTCTGTCTTCCTGTGTCTCTCTCTGCCTCTGCCTCTCTCTGTGTGTTTCTCTCTCTTTCTGTGTTTCTATCTCTCTGTCTCTTTCTCTCTGTCTCTCTCTCTGTCTCTCTCTGTCTCCCTCTGTCTATCTCTCTTTCTGTGTCTCTGTCTCTGTCTCTGTGTCTCTGTCTCTGTGTCTCTGTCTCTCTGTCTGTCTGTCTGTCTCTCTCTCTCTCTCTCTCTGTCTCCCTGTGTCTCTCTCTGTCTCTGTCTCGGTCTCTGCCTCCCTCTCTCTGTCTCTCTCTCTCTGTGTCTCTCTCTTCCTGTGTCTCTGTCTCTTTCTGTCTCTGTCTCTCTGTATCTCTCTGTCTCTCTCTGTGTGTCTGTCTCTCTCTCTGTGTGACTGTCTCTCTCTTTGTCTCTCTCTCTTTCTGTGTCTGTCTCTGTGTCTCTGTCTCTTTCTGTCTCTCTCTGTCTTCCTATGTCTCTCTCTGTCTCTGTTTCTGCCTCTCTCTCTCTGTCTCTCTCTGTGTGTCTCTCTCTTTCTGTGTCTCTGTGTCTCTGTCTCTTTCTGTCTCTGTCTCTCTGTCTCTCTCTGTGTGTCTCTGTTTCTCTCTCTTTGTCTCTCTCTCTGTCTCTCTGTCTTCCTGTGTCTCTTTCTCTGCCCCTCTCTCTCTCTCTTTGTCTCTCTTTCTCTGTGTGTGTCTCTCTCTGTGTGTCTCTCTCTTTCTGTGTCTCTGCCTCTCTCTCTCTGTCTCTCTCTCTCTCTCTTTGTCTCTCTTTCTCTGTGTGTGTCTCTCTCTGTGTGTCTCTCTCTTTCTGTGTCTCTGCCTCTCTCTCTCTGTCTCTCTCTCTCTCTCTTTGTCTCTCTTTCTCTGTGTGTGTGTCTCTCTGTGTCTCTTTCTGTCTCTCTCTCTCTCTCTGTCTCTCTCTCTCATGTTCAACTTGTGTTTATTCTGTCATTTTTGGGGAATCCACATCACATGTTCAAAACCTTCCCTTCTAATGATTCTAATGGAATGGCTGTTATGCTTCTAGGTTTATCTCTCTCTTGGCTTTTTGCACATAGCATGTGAGGTCATTGTATTAATTTACTTGAGTGAAAGCAAACTGGATTTATTTGGGATATCATATACCTTGCAGTATTTCATTCCTCCTCCTCCTCTCCTCCCCTGCCCCTTCCCCTCCCGCACTTCCTCCTCCTCCATTTTCATCTCCTTCCCCCTCTTCCTCTTCCTCCTCCACAATTTCCAACTCTTTCCCCCTCCTCCTCCTCCTCTTCCTCCTCCTCTTCCTCCTCTCTTCCTCCTCCTCTGTCTCCCCCTACTCTTCCTCTTCCTCCATTTCCATCTCCCCCTCCTCCTCCCCCCATGCCTTCTTGGAGCATCAGCAAATATATGAGATGCTACCTGCCATACAACCAAAGCATCGATTATAAACAGCTGTTGTGCTACACCAAAACAGGGAGCTTTATTATCTGTTTACCCTTTTATATCTTTACCACCTGCCTCTCTATTGGCGTCTCCTTTCAGAGGAAAGCTCTGTGAACATGCAGACTTAAAGAGGTGACCAGAGAGGCTCTGCTGTAACCAGAGGTAGATGAGCTAGAGGTAGATGAGACCCAGATCTCCAAGCAGGAAACCTTTCTGGCAGGGGAGGAGCATCATTCACCTTCTAGATGTAGAACCTGCAACCTTTTATAGTCTTTATTCCAAGCACCTTCCATCATTGGCCACACTGATTTGGGATGAATGAATGAGGAAAGTGAGCACCAACTTCATATCTCTTTGTTATCGATATATTCAGCTTCTTATTTTTATACTAAAATTTAAAAAAGCAACAGTATACAAGTGCAATCATGTTACTTTAAAATCTGGCACATACTATATTTCCCCCCTCCCCCCCTCCCCCCTATGACCCCACCTCCCTTCCCCCCTCCCGACTTCCCAGAGCCCGTACATGGTATAGCTTTTTATCAAACACAGTCTAAGATGTATTAAAACCAAGAAAGTTAGGGGAAAAATAATAATAAAGAAAAAAAAGGGAAAAGAAAAAAAGAAAGAGAAGAAAAAAAGTCAGTAAAATCTCTGCGTTGAACTCAGCTTCTTACCATTACACAAACTTTAAGCAGTTTACATTACATAAACTAAACAACTTCATATCTCTTGATTGTTATTGTTAGTTGCGAAGTCATGTCTGATCCATTGCAACCCCATGGACCACGTTCCTCCAGGCCTTCCTGTCCTCTACCATCCTCTGGAGTCCATTTAAGCGCCGGTGACTCCAATCCATCCACCTCATTCTCTGCCATCCCCTTCTTCTTCTTTTGCCTCCATCCTTACCAGCATGAGGCTCTTCTCCAGGAGTCCTTCCTTCTCATCAGGTGGCCAAAGTCTTTGAGTTTCCTCTTCAGGATCTGGTCTTCTAAAGAGGACAGTCAGGGTTGATCCTCCCTAGGACTGACCAGTTGGTGGCCTGCCGTCCAGTGACTTGCAAGAATCTTTCTCCAGCACCAGAGTCCAAAGGCCCTCATTCTTTGGTGCTCATCCTTGCCTTCTGGTACTCAACCTTCACAGTCCATCCATTGCAACTGGGAAAGACCACAGCCTTGATAGACACACGTTTGATTGGCAGGGTGTTGTCTCTGCATTTTAGGATTGCTATCCAGATTTGCCATCTCTTTCCTCTCCTAGGAGGCAAGCCCTTTTAATTTCTTGGCTGCCGTCCCCATCTGCGGCGATCTTGGAGCCAGGAAAATAAATCTGTCACTACCTCCATGTCTTCCCCATCTATTTGCTATTGAGAGGGCCGGATGCCATGATTTTAATTTTCTTCATGTTGAGTTGGAACTTCACATCCCTTGATTAATTTCAGATAATATCTACCACTTGGCGGACCAGTCAAGGAGAAGATCTGAGAAGTGGGGGAATGACCACGTGAATGGCAAAACATTTTTAGAGAAGAAATCGCTATTCTAAAAGGCCTCATTTGGAAGCTGAAAGAAGGACCTTTGTCAAATCGTAAATCAGGGGCAGCTCTGCTGCAGCATACCTACCAAAGAAACCCATTTGTTTATTTGCTTACATACAAGTTGTCCTCAACTTACAACAATTCATGTAGTGACTGTTTGAAATTACAATGCCATGGGAAAATGCCACTTATGAGCATTTTTTCACCTGACACTTTGGAGCATCCCATGGTCAGCTGATCCAAATTAGAACACTAGGCCACTGATTCATATTTATGATGGTTGCAGCGGTCGGGGGGGGGGGGGACACCCACCCCCTTTTGTGACCTTTTGACATCCCAAGTGAATGGGACTTAACGACGGGTGTTTTCCTAACTTAACAACGGTGATGATTCCCTTAACCGCCGTGGCAAAGAAAGATCGGAAAACGAAGGACAATTCCCCGGAACAACTGACTCGCTTAGCGAAGAGAAATGTTTGGGCTTGATTGCTAAGTTCCTAAATTGAGAACTACCTGTATTGATTCTTCCTAGCAGGGAGACGGGGTTGCTTCTTGTGCATAAATAAAAAAGAGGAATGTTGTCTAGATGCAACAGCAACTGAAATATTTAATTACAGCCGGAGAGAATTCATCCTTCAGTGGAATCGTTCCTGTGCTCCGCAGGGTAGTTAGCACCCGGGAATTATTTAGAAAGAGTCAGGATATTTAAGCTTAGAAGAGAAACGCATTGAACATCTGTGCAAGGAATAATAATAATGGATACCTCTTGTAAAAAAAAAGCAGGGGAGAGGAAAGAGGAAGGAAAGACAGGGGAATAAGAAGGAGAGGCGCCGGAGGAGAAAGTTTATGCTGCTCACTGTGGTGAACTTGTCTTTCTATTTTTTTTCTTTTTTGAAAAGCAGGAAAAGTTTCCAGTGTAAGAGCTGAGAATGAGAGCACAGGGGACTAGATAAAACAATTCCCCCGGTATTTCTGACTGGAAATGTTACTTTGGCCCCTTGGTTTGCATACACAGCCCCTCTCGTCGGCGTACAGCTTCTCAAAATGCTACAGAAATATTTAGAATGGGGTAGAGTTGTGGCCCGCACAGCTTTGAATACAGTACAATTCTTTTTGTGCGACTCTCGGAAGAAACGTCCTTCTGGGTTCAGTTCCAAGTGGTGGGGGGAAAGACACTGGATTCATAGAGGCTGCTTAGAAAGATGGTTTAATGGTGGACAGAACCACACGGTTTGAGATCCTGGGCAAAATAGGGCAGAGATGCTGTGAGTGCCCTGAGTTTCATGCCCTCTGTTGGGCTTTTGAATTTGAGCTTGTATTCTGATTGGTTGTCAGACTCTCATGAGGCCATGCAGGTGTAATGTTGTAGGTTTTCTGTGTCCCAGGCTTGGTTGAGCCTTGCTGGGTGATGTCATCTTTCTAGTGCCATGTGGTGAATTCTGTTGCTAAATTGGTCCTATCATTTCCTTTCATGGCCGTGTCTTTTGTGTTGCAGATGAGCTGGCTCAGGCCTTAATGGCCCATTTGACAAAGATGGGGGAGATGAGTTCCTGCCTCCCTTTGAGGGGAAAAATTCTGCCCTTTAATATTTCCTAGAATGTTTCATTTTCTAGGAGAGGGCTGGGTGCAAACTTCCTACATGACGATGAGTCTACAGTTCCCTAATGAAGCTGGAGGAGAAATCTTTGAGCCAGAGAAGATAACAAATATACGATGATCGTTGTGAACCACCTACAGTCTCACTGTAATAGTCTGACCCTGCAGTGGTGCCCACATTTATTTTCCAAACTTTTCTCAGAATAGATAGATAGATAGATAGATAGATAGATAGATAGATAGATAGATGATAGATAGATAGATAGATAGATAGATAGATAGATAGATAGATAGAGCTAGAACTAGAACTAGAACTAGAGCTAGAGCTAGAGCTAGAGCTAGAACTAGATAGATAGATAGATAGATAGATAGATAGATAGATAGATAGATAGATAGATAGATAGATAGATAGATAGATAGATAGATAGATAGATAGTCCCACACACACTTTACTACCTCCTCCTTCATTGCCTGCTCCTCCTCGGAGTCCTTCAAAAGTCTTCTCAAATTTGGTTCAATGATTACATGAAGATACCTTGCTGAAATGAAGCTCAATTCAAACACTCCTATTTATGACGGTCTCCCCAGGATCACCTGTTACCCTTTAACAACCTTCTGACAAGCCAAGCCAACGAGGAAGCCAGTTTCACTTAACGGCTGGGTGACTAATGAATCAGGCTCGGTGATTCCCTTAACGACTGTGCCGAGAAAGTTCCATCAAATGGGGCAAAGCTCACTTCACCGATGTCTGACTTAGTGTTGTGGCCTGTCGGCCACTGGCCCCCTCCAGCAGCTAAATCAGAGGAGGAGGCATAGGAGTCAGGATCAGCATCGAGGCAACCGGAGAGCTCCGAGGAGAAAGAGGGAATGGAGCTGTCAGAGAGAGAGAGAGAGAGAGATGGGGGCGGAGCCTGGGCTGTTCGTCAGCCCTCAGATGGAGAGTCAACAGCCCCCATGTCTGGAGGTGGCAGATGAGGAAGAGGAGGAACAGCTGGGTCCAGTGCCTGACATGCAGATGCGCAAAAGGCAGAGGAGAGGAGAGCAGTGGAAATCTATGGGCTGGTCCTTGGGATGGAAGAGCCACCGCTGCTAGCGAGGCCCACTCCAGCTCTGGCGATAAAAGGCAGGGGGCGCAGAAGAATAGATGTGGCAGAGGAGAGGAGAGCAGTGGAAATCTATGGGCCGGTCCTTGGGACAGAAGAACCACCTCTGCTAGCGAGGCCCACTCCAGCTCTGCCGATAAAAGGCAGGGGGAGGAGATGAATAGATGTGGCAGACAACTATTCATCTTCCAGCTGGACAAACTTGTTAGCCTGTGAGAAAATTCCCCATTATAGTGGTAAGTCGAGGACTCCCTTTATCCAATGTGGATTTCAAGATTTCAGTGACTTTTTAAAGCTTGGAACAGACTCCAACAACTCAAGGGAGGCGATCGAAAGACAAATGCTCGGGAAGATGCAGATTTTTTTTTCCGGTTCACCAGGCTCAATTGCCTAGTTGCTATCGTTCTTGATGGATCTACCCAAGCGTTACTACTCAGCTTGTGGCGCCTGTTAGGAATCTGCCCGCCAGTTCCTGAAGCTCAGCTGCTGCCCGGCTGATCCGTGCCCATCCAGGGAAGGTTGTTTTATAGACAATGGAGCTAATTTATAGAAGCAGCAGATGTTAACGGCTCGACATCAAACGATACTGGAGAGAGGATTTTTGCCGGGATTTCAGGAGCTTTTAAAAACAGATTGTCTGGGCCTGGGTGGGGAGGGATGCCATTGTTCCCTTCTTTTGACAGTGAGATTTCCCTTTGTCCTTTTCATATATTTCTGCAGGGGGTTATTATGCTTTCCCCCATGTTGTCAGTTCAGATGGGATGTTTTTTTCCCCCCCTCTCCCTTTCTAATTTCCAAGTATTTCCGGAGCGCCAAAACCAGTGGTGGGATTCAGCCAGTCCGCACCTATTCGGGAGAACTGGTTGTTAACTTTCTAAGCAGTTCAGAGAACCGGTTGTTGGAAGAAATCTCCTTTTGTTTTTTCTCACTTTACAGGGCTAATCCTGTAAGGAAGGCAGGAAGGAAACATTCTGGTTTGTTGCCCTGCTTACAGAAACTGCGATTAACTCCGATTAACCCTTATGACATTGTAACATGCTAAGGCGAAGCTCCCATCGACCTGAGTGACATTGAGTTGGCCACGCCCACAGTCACGTGACCACCGAGCCACGCCTACCCAGCTGGTCATTAGGACAGAGAACCGGTTGTTAAATTATTTGAGTCCCACCACTGGCCAAAACCATCTCTTTGCTTTGATGAAGCAAAACGCTCTCGGGGGCGAAACCCTGGCTGATATTTAGAAGAGCATGCTAGACTAATTTGAAAAAGGTGCCCATTTATAACTCCATCCAAGCATTCTGTTAGCACCAGATGGGTGAGATTGTATAGGTCCGTGATGGGGAACCTATTACATGCGTGCCGGAAGTGGCATGCAGAGCCATCTCTCCACACATGCAAGCTGTTGCGCATCGCTCTTCCGGGTTCTGGCACGCATGTGCACGCTGGCCAGCTGGTCTTCACATGTGCCATGGGAGTGCCAGAAACTGGAAGACCAGGTGACCGACACCATGCACATGATAGAAATCAGAAGCTCAGCTTCCTGGCACCCATGTGGGCTGGAACTGGAACTGCTCTTCCAGTTTTCGGCGCTCCTGTGTATGCGCACCGGGGAACTACTCTTCAGGTTTCCGACACGCACACATGCGCAGTCCTGTTTCAGCCCTCGGTGCCGAAAAGGTTCACCAACCCTGGTATAGGTTCTCCTGCTTGAGCAGGGGGCTGGACTAGAAGACCTCCAAGGTTCCTGCTCTGCTCTACTCTCCTCTGCTCTGTTCTACCCTACCCTACCCTACCCCACTCCACTCCATATTTTATTCTATTCTGTTCTCTTCTCTTCTATTCCGTTCCATTCCCTTCCCTATTCTATTCTATTCCCTATTCCCTATTCCATTCCATTCCATTCCCTATTCTATTCTATTCTATTCTGTTCCATTCCATTCCCTTCCCTATTCTATTCCCTTCCCTTCCCTTTCTATTTTATTCTACTCCCTTCCCTATTCCCTTCCCTGTTCTATTCTCTTCTCTTCTAATTATATCATATTATATTCCCTTCCCTTTTCTATTCTATTCTATTCCCTTCCCTATTCCCTATTCTATTCTACTCTATTCCCTATTCTATTCTATTCCATTCCATTCCCTATTCTATTCTATTCCCCTCCCTATTCTATTCTATTCCCTATTCCATTCCATTCCCTATTCTATTCTATTCTGTTCCATTCCCTTCCCTATTCTATTTTATTCTACTCCCTTCCCTATTCCCTTCCCTGTTCTCTTATCTTCTCTTCTCTTCTAATTATATCATATTATATTCCCTTCCCTTTTCTATTCTATTCTATTCTATTCTATTCCCTTCCCTATTCCCTTCCCTGTTCTCTTCTCTTCTAATTATATCATATTATATTCCCTTCCCTATTCTATTCTATTCTATTCTATTCCCTTCCCTATTCCCTTCCCTGTTCTCTTCTCTTCTCTTCTAATTATATCATATTATATTCCCTTCCCTTTTCTATTCTATTCTATTCTATTCTATTCTATTTTATTCTACTCCCTTCCTTATTCCCTTCCCTGTTCTCTTCTCTTCTCTTCTAATTATATCATATTATATTCCCTTCCCTTTTCTATTCTATTCTATTCTATTCTATTCCCTTCCCGATTCCCTATTCTATTCTATTCCATTCCATTCCATACCCTATTCTATTCTATTCCCTTCCCTTCCCTTCCCCTCCCTATTCTATTCTATTCTATTCCCTATTCTATTCTATTCTATTCTATTCTATTCTATTCCCTTCCCTATTCCCTTCCCTGTTCTCTTCTCTTCTCTTCTAATTATATCATATTATATTCCCTTCCCTTTTCTATTCTATTCTATTCTATTCCCTTCCCTATTCCCTTCCCTGTTCTCTTCTCTTCTCTTCTAATTATATCATATTATATTCCCTTCCCTTTTCTATTCTATTCTATTCCCTTCCCGATTCCCTATTCTATTCTATTCCATTCCATTCCATACCCTATTCTATTCCCTTCCCTTCCCCTCCCTATTCTATTCTATTCTATTCCCTATTCTATTCTATTCTATTCTATTTCTATTCCAGTCAATTCCATTCCCTTCTCTTCCCTATTCTACTCTACTCTATTCCATAGTTTGTTTTTGTTTTTCTACATTAATAAGAAAAAGAGCTAAGCTTAATAGAAAAAAAAAGATGAAGAGGAGAAAGGGGGAAAAAAACCTTTTAAGCAATTTCTTTCACTTATTTCCCTGAAATGTTTGGAAACAGCACCTGTAAACAAGCATTCTGACTCTTCATAAAGTGGGAAATGCATCCGCTGTTCTCGCCATTAGCGGGAATTGCTTTTGTTTTTGGCGGGGAAGAAAAACAACCGAGAACAGCAGGGATGTTTGTGTTTCTGAGCAAATGGGCTTGCCATTTTTTTTTGCATTTCGTTCCTTTCATCTTGGTTTCAAAGTCCCTCATTTGGAGTCCATTTGCAACTGTTTTGAGTCTAGCCAAATGAGCCTCGGACCTTATGATTTAGTTTAGTTTAGTTTAGTTTAGTTTAGTTTAGTTTAGTTTAGTTTAGTTCAGTTTATTGCCATTGCCCATCATACAACGAAATTAAAGGCCGTCTTCAGTGTACATTATAACAATCAAAATAAAAACACAAACACCTCCTTCGCATCCTACACAATTGAATTGAAAACCCCTGATATTGCATTAATATTACATTATATCATAGAATTCAACATAGTTACTGCCCTGGGATAGAAGCTGTTTTTCAGCCTATTTGTCCTTGTCTTTATTATCCTGTACCGGCTGTCAGATGGTAATAGTTCAAAAAAAAGAGGGGTGCCCAGGATGAGATGGATCCTTAAGGATGTTTTGAACTTTCTTAAGGCAGCTATAAAGCTTTTCCAAAGAGGGGAGAGGGCAACCCCTGATCCTCTGGGCAATGACGTTGATCCTCTGGAGCGCATCCTATCTGTCCCTGTGCAATTGGCAAACCAGACACAGGTGCAGTAAGTTAAAATACTCTGTATGGTGCAGCGGTTGAAGGTCACCAGCTTTTTTCCATCCAGTTGTTGTTTCCCGAGAAGTCTCAGGTCGTATTATCTCTGCTGGGCCCTTTTGACCAGGGCTGCAATGTGAGTTAACCTCTTTTTGTGATAACACCCAAAAAACTTAAAACTGGCCACTTGCTCCACTCGGTCTCCATCAATAAGCAAGGTTCTGGATGTCTGACTTATTGTCTGATGGACACGTTGCAGAAACATATTAGAGAAGCTCCAATGGACCTCACTAAGATGCTTTCTTGCAAAGATCCAAGAACGACTTGTCTTGGTGTTTCCTTAAACTGCCGGCTTCTACCTCCCATCTTCCTCAGCTCAGTTTGATAGTTTTGCAGAAATAAATGATCCAAAACTGACTATCCTTCCTGGATACCAACCAACCAGTCAACCAGAGAACGTTTCCTGCAAGGCTGCCTTGACGGGGAACGCTTCGCCTGTGATCATCCTGGGAGACTTATTGGCTGAGTAGAATATTGATTTTCTAATAATTTCTAGTCCTCTTCTAGTCCGGTGTCACCAGGGAGGCAGATCAGAAATTGGACTGCCGCTGAATTGCTGCCGGATTGATTAAAACTCACAGTAATTATTGCTTCTTGGCTGTTCGAGGCAGGCTGATCAATCCTCGGATTCTTTCGGCAGCCTCGGGAAATGGGTATTAATGGGTTAGCATTCCATCAGCCCTGAAGGAGAAACGTGGAGGGGCAACCAACGAAGTCATGGAGATCGTTCATACGGTTGCCAATATTTTCCCAGGTACGGAAGCTTAGAACTGAAGAAGACCCAAGTATGGAAACTATGATGCCACCAAGGTCCTACCTCATCTGAGATGGGTGGATCCTAACCGGTTTACTACCGGTTCGAGCTTGCGCAGAAGTGTCTGGTGGGCGGGTGGAATCTCCCACCACTGCCACTAGGTGGTTCAGCTGAAGTGGGCTGAATTGGGAGCAACCCACCTCTGCAACACACCCTCTGTAGTTAAATCAACGATTCCTTTATTAGGAGCACCAGCAGCAAAACGTTTCTCTCAATGCAGGCTAACAGGTCTGCCCAACAGGGAGGTGAATAATTGTCTACCACACATATTTATCTCTGCCCCCTGCCTTTTATCCCCAGAGCTAGGATAGGGCTTTGCTAGCAGTGATGGCTCTTCCATCCAAGAACCAGCCCATAGATTTCCATTGCTCTCCTCTCCTCTGTTTTCTGAGAATCCATGCATCAGACACTGGACTCATCTGTTCCTCCTCTTCTTCATCAGCCACTCCCTCACCTGGGGGCTGTTGACTCTTCATCTGAGGGCTGATGGACAGCCCAGTCTCTGTCTCTGTCTCTCTCTCTCTGCCAGCTCCATTCCCTCTTCCCCCTCGGAGTTCTCAGGTTGCCTTCATGCTGACCCTGACTCCTACGCCTCCTCCTCCTCCTCCTCCTCTGATTTGGCTGCTGGAGGTGCCCGCGGCTGACAGGCCGCAACAGAAGGATGGATGGAGGGAACAGCTTGCTTTCAGAAGTTATGGGTGCTCCATCACTGGAAGTTTTCATTTTTTTTATTTTTTTTATTTAGTTTGTCAAACATGTATGAGATAACAGGCATAAGTGTAAACGTGGACATGAACACATGAAATGAGTACAGATAAATGGGGACAGTAGGACAGGGATGGTAGGCACGCTGGTGCACTTATGCACGCCCCCTTTACGGACCCCTTAGGAGTGGGTGAGGTCCACAGTAGGCAATTTAAGGTGGAAGCAGTGGGGGGTTTGAAGATGTCAGGTAGAGCATTCCAGGCGTTGACCACTCTGTGGCTGAAGTCGTATTTTCTGCAATCGAGCTTGGAGTGGTTTCCCTTGAGTTTGTATCGATTGTTTGCCTGTGTATTATTGCGGTTGAAGCTGAAGTAGTCGTTGACAGGTAGGATGTTGTAGCAGACAATTTTGTGTACTACGCTTAGGTGAGACCGTGGGCAGCGTAGTTCTAAGTTGTCCAAAATATTGAGCCTGGGGGCATAAAGGATTCTATTGTGAGCAGAGGAGTGGAGGACTCTTCTCGTACTCGCTCGATTATGTTAATGTCTGATATGCAGTGCGGATTCCAGGCAGACGAGCTGCATTCATCTGGCAAAAGTTTTGTACGCTCTAGTTTGCAGTACAATGTTACCAGAGAATAAGCTTCACTTCTTTAATAAGCTTCTCTTTAAGAAGAGACTGCACACCAATTTGTCGGAAATGGTAAAGACTTTCCTGCTTGAGCAGGGGGTTGGACTAGAAGACCTCCAAGGTCCCTTCAAACTCTTTATTCTGTTAATGCAAAGTCATTGGAGTCAAGTTCATGATTCTAGAAGAAAAATCACTGGCTATGCTCCCCATACATTTCTAACCCTTTTACTAACCGGGGTCAGGGTTTCTTCAAACTCCCCCCCCCCTCCAACTCTCTCTTGGCCTCCTGCCTCTTTTGAGCCCACAAGATTAACAACTTGCAATTAAGGGACTGCCCGTTTTTGGAACTGGATTACAGTTCTGCAGTTGTGATTAAGCTAATCACAATGATCCAAGTTTATTTAACCCATAAATACATCACTGCAAGCCTTAAGAATCCTGCCAGGAACGTTGGAGGGCCAGATCCGGTAGAGATTTACGATGAGGTTGGCCGGTCTTTAGGTCTCTCAATTCTAGTTCAGAAGGCAGAAGGACAAGGTTGGGATTTCCAATGAGTTGTTGGCAGAAGTAGGAAGAATAAGAACAATAAATTACATTTAGATGCTGCCTGCCTCCCAGCGACTTTATACATTCTGTGCAAACATGTTTTTTTTAAAATAAGCAAAGGTTTTGCGGTCTGGAAGACAAGGACAGTCAAATATCCAGCGGTCAGAGGCTGCAAATATGTAAATGTGTTTGCAAATTATTATTATTATTTATAATGTGTCCGTCTTCCAGCTTTGCTTTGCTTGGAAGAGGCCATTTGTAACTTGACTTCTCACAGATCTGGGGTAGCTGGGATTTTTGCTGCTATAAATATGCTACATTTAGGCAAGAAAAACTAAATGCACAGGTGCAATATAGGTGGTACCTTGCTCAATAGTAGCAACTGTGAGACAGATCTTGGAGTCCTAGTGGACAACCACTTAAATAGAAGCCAGCCGTGTGCAGCAGCTGCCAAAAAAGCCAACACAGTTCTAGGCTGCATCAACAGAGGGATAGAATCAAGATCACGTGAAGGGTTAATACCACTTTATAATGCCTTGGTAAGGCCACACTTGGAATACGGCATCCAGTTTTGGTCACCACGATGTAAAAAAGAAGTGGAGACTCTAGAAAGAGTGCAGAGAAGAGCAACAAAGAAGATTTAGGGGACTGGAGGCTAAAACATATGAAGAACGGTTGCAGGAACTGGGCATGTCTAATATAATGAAAAGAAGGACTAGGGGAGACATGATAGCAGTCTTCCAATATTTGAGGGGCTGCCCCAAAGAAGAGGGAGTCAAGCTATTCTCCAAAGCACATGAAGGCAGGACAAGAAGCAACAGCTGGAAACTAATCAAAGAGAGAAGCAACTTAGAACTAAGGAGAAATTTCCTCACAATTAGAATAATTAATCTGTGGAACAACTTGCTTCCAGAAGTTGTGAACACTGGAGGTTTTAAAGAAGATGTTGGATAACCATTTGTCTGAAGTGGTGTAAGGTTTCCTGCTTAAGCAGGGGATTGGACTAGAAGACCTTCAAGGTCCCTTCCAACTCTGTTATTCTATTTTTTATTCAGGAATCCCATCAGACATTTGCTGGAACTATTACTCCACCCCATTTGTTACCTTCTTCCTGCCATCCAAAGAGTATTTCCCCCTTTCCATTCCCCTCCACCCGTTCCTCTTTGCCCTGGTTTCAGAGAAATAAGTAATAGGAGGAGTTGCAGGGGAAGATAAGAGTCCTACTTAATAACGGAAGGCATTGATTAATGCTCACTTTAACCACTCAATATTGGAAAATGCTTGCTGGGAAACTAAAATTAAAAACCGTTGTCCAATTGTTTTCAGCTGGAATAAATGCATTAAGAGCTCTTCTATGTTAGAAAACCAGCTCTCTCTGGTTAGAAAATGAAAACAGCTCTATTTGAAATCCCAACACCTTGGGTCTAGTGACGCTTTTTATATATCTCATTTTTTTTTCTATGGTGATAATTTTTGTGTATCTTGTTTTTTTCTATGTTTTTTCTATCTTTCTATATTTTTTTCACTTTTATGTTTTATAACTGCTATTCTAATAGCAAATCCTTCATAAAAGTTATTGCATTACATTCTTGATTAAATTACCTTCCATTTTATGGTACTGCTCCCCCCAAAAAGTGGTGTTATTGGAAATCAAACCTCCCTCTTTACGACTTATATTGTTTTATTTAGTTTCTTAGTATGATTTGATTGCTTATGTAGTATTCCATGGCTATCACTAAGTGTTGTATCTTATGATTCATGATGAATGTATTTATGATGACTATGATCATAATTTATCACTTATATCTCTTATGTTCATTGAGAGCTTATGCACCGAAGACAAATTCCTTGTGTGCTCAGTCACACTTGGCCAATAAATAATTCTCTCCACTCCACTCCACTCCACTTCTATTTCTATTTCTATTTCTAATTCTAATTATATTTCTATTTCTAATTATATTTATATTTCTAATTCTAATTCTAATTATCTTTCTATTTCTATTTCTATTTATACTCTACTCTACTCTACTCAACTCAACTCTACTCTACTCTACTCTCTCTGAACTTGATTGTTTTCTGGAAGACTTTTCATTAATCAAACTGATGAAACATCTACAAGAAAACAACCAAGCTCAGAGAGCACCAAGGATCGCTCCTCCATTTCAATCCTGATCTAGAAATATTCTCCTTTATTGCTACTGAATCAAGGACGTTCCACAAAAAAAAGGAGTCTCGGAGGATGAACCACATGTGTTCTGAATTTTCTTGCAGATCCGCCAAAGATCCTTGTTGTGCCCCCCGCCATTGGCCAGTATTTTGCATCCTTCCCACAGCAGCAGCAGACACCATGTTAGCCCGGCATGCTGGTCTCCCACCAATCCTGAATTCTCCTGTCCTTCTCTTCTTCCTGCAGTGCCCTGAGGACCTGAGACCCATGAAGGATGGGACCGGTTGCTATGACTACTCGAAGGGGATTGATTGCTCAGATGGCTTCAACGGGGGTTGCGAGCAGCTGTGCCTTCAGCAGACACTCCCTCTCCTGTGGGACCCAACCTCTAGCACCATCCACATGTTCTGTGGGTAAGGAAGAAGTTCTAATGTTCTAAAGGCTATCATGTCCCCCTCTAGTCCTTCTCTTCACTAGACTAGGCATACCCAATTCCTGCAAGTGCTCTTCATAGGTTTTACCCTCCAGTCCCCTAATCCTCTTTGTTGCTCTTCTCTGCACTGTTTCCGGAGTCTCCGCATCTTTTCTCGTCCAACCTTCTGCTTAAGCAGGAAACCCTATAACATTTCAGACAAATAATGGCCCAGTCTCTTTTAAAAGCCTTCACTGATGGAGCAGCCACAATCTCTGGAGGCAAGTTGTTCCATTGGTTAATTGCTCTCACCGTTAGGAAATTTCTCCTTAGTTCTAGGTTGCTTCTCTCCTTGATTAATTCCCACCCATTGCTTCTTGTCCTGTCCTCAGGTGCTTTGGAGAATAGTTTGACTCCCTCTTCTTTGGGGCAGCCCCTGAGATATTGGAAGACTTCTATCATATCTCCCCTAGTCCTTCTTTTCATTAAACTAGACCTACCCAGATGCTGCAACCGTTCTTCATATGTTTTAGCCTCTTTTCTACATCGTGGTGACCAAAACTGGATCCGTATTCCAAGTGTGGCCTTACCAAGGCCTTATCAAGTGGTATTAACGCTTCACGTGATCTTGATTCTATCCCTCTGTTAATGCAACCTATCTCACAGACTTTCTCCAAAAAAACATGACAGATTCCCCTGGTTAAATAGTTTTGCAAGTTCCTTCCCACCCTCCCTTCCACCTGCCTTCCTTCCTTCCTTCTTTCCATCCTTCCTTCCTTTCTTCCTCCCTCCCTCTCTTCCGCCCACCCATACAGCTACCCTCCTCCTCCTCCCTACTTCTTTCCCTTCACTGATCTTTCAGTTTATTACTATTTATTATTATCCATAATGGAATTAATTATTTATCTTTAAATGGAAAAGGATGGGTATTCTCAGTACATGGATGCATTAAGCAGAACTGATTGACTTCTCAATCGTAGATGCTGCTCTGACCTAGGCTTCCCCAAAAAGCACAAAGCAGAGTTCTGGTCCCCCACAAAAACCCCTTTTATTAAATGAATGTGAATTCCTCTCATTCACATTCAGGCAAAGGCCTGGCAAACAGTCTTTCAAAGGTGTATTTATGACCACAGACCTTATCTAGCTTGGAATGCTGCCCTGTAAATATTTCCCAAACACAGTGCTGTGCAAGGAAAGAGCCTTGGAGAATAGTTTGACTCCCTCTTCCTTGACTCCCTCTTCTTATCCCCATTCTTCACGCAATGTGCACCTTGCTCGCACATTCACTAATAATAAGGGATATTTCTCCTCTTCAAAGCTCTTGTGTTTCATTCAATACTGTTCTCGGGGACACCCCTGTGTCAATATACTTACCTTTCCCCACATTTCCTCCTCCAGTTTATTTGCTGCTTCAGTTCGCGGCACAAAATCTAGCGCCACCATGCACTTCCTTGCTGACCTTCAGCAGGCTGCGAAGGGTACGTTTCTGCACCAGAGAAGCACTTCCTGAAAAGCCATGCCACGAAACATCTGTCAGATCCTGACATCGCCAGCTGCACAGGTGGCAGCAATTTTGTTGTGTTGCAACCCTTCACGGCTCCCTGGGGTGTTGGCTTCACCACTTCCTGGTTTTGTGTAAATTGTTTTACAGCTGGGGGAGGAGGGAAGTGGGGGAGACAAAGAGGAAAATGCATTAAGGCAGAGCCCTATTTTTTTTTCAAAATATCAAGAATATTTCTAATTCTACTTGGATTAGCCGGAGGGGCTTCCTGTACCTTAGATCTGGGTCTTGTTTTAATTTATTTTTCCGCTGAGAGAAAAAAAAAAAAGGCAACCGAGTGACTTAATTAGCCAGTTGATTCATATTGATTTAATTAACATATAACCAATGGCGTGAAGGTACAGCAGATGCAGGGGTGGGAAAATGGAGAACATCTAAGCAAGTGGTACATCCTCTTTGACCTGTCCTCTTGGCATTTGGTTACCGACAGTGAGCATGTCCGTCCTGCCCCAACTTGTATCTTTAAGTAAGAACCATCCTTGACTCCATGTGTTGATGAAGGTAAAGGCAAAATAAAGGTTTCCCCCCCCCCCCACACACACATATGTGATAGTCGTTCCCGACTCTAGGGGGCGGTGCTCATCTCTGTTTCAAAGCCAAAGAGCCAGCGCTGTCCGAAGACGTCTCCATAGTCAGGTGGCCAGCATGAGTAAATGCTGAGGGTGCACCTTCCCACTGAAGGTGGTCCCTATTTTATCTACTTGCTTTCGAACTGCTAGTTTGGCAGAAGCTAAGACAAGTCACGGGAGCTCACTCTGTTACGCGGTGCTGGGGATTCGAACCGTTGAACTGCAGACTTTTCTGATTGTCAAGCTCAGCGTCTTAGCCCCTGAGCCACCATGTCCCTCTAAAAAGACTATAAACTATACACTTTATAAACTATAAAGATATAGTTTACTAAAGGCCAAGCGGATCACAGTAAAACAAAGTCAGAACTGAAGATGACGTGCCAAATCCCTCGGTATAACTTTCCCCTCTCCCAGATACTTTCCATTGCTGAAGATGTTTAGGAAACAGTCACTCTTGAGTGCAAGCTGCCTTGCAGCGGCATTCTTCTCCCAGAGAAACGGCCTTGAAGCACCCTCTCTGAGAGGTACACTTGTTTCCATCAGTTTCACTTTTCCCCACAAGCATTCACCCTCCCTTCCATGGTTCGTAGCAGACTGGCAATGAACGGTAGCAGAACGCAGGCATGAAGTGGCAGTTCTGATAGGGCATTTTATGACATGGGTGAGTTAAGTCGGCTCCAGAATGGATTTCTCCTGCACACAATTTTTGCCATCCTTGAAACTGTCCTGTGAGGGTACCAAAAGGAGTTGTTGTTAGTTGCGAAGTTGTGTCTGACCCATCACAACCCCATGGACAACGTTCCTCCAGGCCTTCCTATCCTCTCCTCTCCTCTGGAGCCCATTTAAGTTCACGCCGATTGCTTCGATGACTCCAGCCAGCCATCTCCTTCTCTGTGGTCCCCTTCTTCTTCTGCCCTCCATCGTTCCCAGCATGAGGCTCTTCTCCAGAGAGTCCTTCTTCCTTCTCAGCAGGTGGCCAAAGTCTTTGAGTTTCCTCTTCAGGATCTGGCCTTCTAAAGAGCAGTCAGGATTGATCTCCTCTAGGACTGACCAGTTGGATGGCCTTGCAGTCCAAGGGACTCACAGGAGTATCCTCCAGCACCAGAGTTCAAAGTCCTCCATTCTTTGGCGCTCAGCCTTCCTTATGCTCCAACTTTCACAGCCATCCATTGCAACTGGGAAAACCACAGCCTTGACTAAACGCACTTTTGTTAACCAAAATGAGTTATTCTAGCCTAAACTAGAATTGAGGGTTAGGGCGGCACTTAGACTTATATACCACTTCATAATGCTTTACGGCACACTCTAACCCTTTTACAGAGTCAGTCTATTGCCCCCCCCAACAAGCTGGGTCCTTATTTTAGTGACCTCGGAAAGACAGAAGGCTGAGTCAACCTGGAACCAGTCTGGATTGAATTCCTAGCGGTGGGCAGAATTAGCCTGCAATGCTGCATTCTAACCACCCCGCCACCACTTTTATTATTTCATCAAAGTTATCTAGCAAAGAGGAGCGAGGTACAAAATATTTTGCTTTTGGAATGCCCCATTCTAATCCTTTTGATATACCAGGAGTTACAATTCCATCTCATCTGGAGTTGTGCGATAGCTACAATGTGATTGAGCTGGATTTGACTTGTTCCATTGTGTTCTGGACTGATGCTGAAGATTTTTCTCTGTGTTTGGTCTTCAGTTGTGTTGAGGAGTACAAGTTGGCTCCAGATGGCAAGTCCTGCCTCCTGTTATCGGACATCTGTGAGGGCCCCAAGTGTCTCAAGCCAGATGTGAACTTCAATGACACTCTCTTTGGAGAGATGCTTCATGGCTACAACAACAGGACCCAACATGTCAACCAAGGCCAGGTTTTCCAGATGACCTTCAGGTAAGCCAGATCTCCTTGTGAACAAAGCATAGCCTTCATTTGAGTGTAGACAAATGCAAGGTTTTTTTTTTTTGAGGGGTGTGATATGTAATCATCTGAAATGTTCATCTTGACTTCTTTATACTCCCCATTTTCCCCAAAGATTCTGGGCAGTTCTAAACCCATAAAAATTCTCCATGAGCAGCCTAACCTCCCCCCCAAAAAGCAAGTAGGTAGGTACATAGGTAGGTAGGTAGGTAGGTAGGTAGGTAGGTAAGTGGGTGGGTGGGTGGGTGGGTGGGTGGATGGATGATAGGTAGGTAGGTAAATTGATAGATAGATAGATAGATGGATGGATGGATGGATGGATGGATGGATGGATGGATGGATGATGAATGATGGATGATGGATGATGGATGGATGGATGATGGATGGATGGATGGATAGATGGATGATAGGTAGGTAGGTAGGTAGGTAGGTAGGTAGGTACGCAGATAGATAGATAGATAGATAGATAGATAGATAGATAGATAGATAGATAGATAGATAGATAGATATAGATATGACAGATGACAGATGACTGACTGACAGACAGACATAGATGGATGGATGGACAGACGGACGGACGGACAGATAATGATGATAGATAGATGACAGACACGGATGGATGGATGGATGGATGGATGGATGGATGGATGGATAGATAGATAGATAGATAGATAGATAGATGACAAACAGATGACAGAAAGACAAATGGATAGATAGATGATAGATGATAGATGGATGGATGGATGGATGGATGGATGGATAGATAGATAGATAGATAGATAGATAGATAATGATAGATGACAGACAGACATGGATGGATGGATGGATGGATGGATAGATAGATAGATAGATAGATAGATAGATAGATAGATAGATAGATAGATAATAGATGACAGACAGACAGATCTGGAAAAGACCCGAAAGGGGTTTGAAGGCCAGAAGCCTTGCCGATGCTCATCGCCCATCCTTGCTTCCAAGCCCCTGGGTTGAAAGCATTGAAACTTCTCTTCCGTTCCACAAAAAAAGTAGACGGTGTGAAAAGCAATATTTTATTTTTTATTTATTAGTTTGTCAAACATGTACAGGATAGCAGGTATAAGTATGAACATGAACACAGAAAATGGGTACAGATAAATGGGGACAGTAGGCACCCTGGTGCGCTTATGCACGCCCCCTTTACTGACCTCTTAGGAACTGGGTGAGGTCCACGGTAGACAGTTTAAGGTTAAAGTTTTGGGGGTTTGAGGATGTAACAACAGAGTCAGGTAGAGCATTCCAGGCGTTGACCACTCTGTTGCTGAAGTCGTATTTTCTGCAATCGAGTTTGGAGCAGTTTACCTTGAGTTTGTATCGATTGTTTGCCCGTGTTTTATTGAGGTTGAAGCTGAAGAAGTCATTGACAGGTATGACGTTGTAGTAGATAATTTTGTGTACTATGCTTAGGTCACATTCAAGGTGGTGTAATTCCAGGTTGTCCAAGCCTGAAATTTCGAGCCTGGTGGCCTAAGGGATTCTATTATGAGCAGAGGAGTGGAGGGCTCTTCTCTTGAAATACCTCTGCACTCGTTCAATCGTATTAATATCCGATATACAGTGTGGATTCCAGGCAGACGAGCTGTATTCGAGGATTGGTCTGGCAAAGGTTTAGTATGCCCCAGTTAGCAGTACAATGTTGCAATATCAAGGATATTGCAACCTTGTACTATGTGATGATACGTTATGACATGTTAGCAGTGCAACGTTATGATATCAAGGATGGCAGGGCACACATCTAGCAAGTGCAAGTCAACTGCTTTGTGAAAAGTGATGTTGATTTTGGAAGACGGACTGATTTTGCAGATTGGTGAAAAGGGGAAAAAAAGAAGCGTTTGTCAAACCAAGGCCATGGAGGATGGGAAGAATGGATGTGTGGCATTGGCCGAGAAAGGGCTCCGTTTCCACAAATACAGCTCGGGGACTTGCTCAGTTCTGTCCGCGATTTGTTGGGCTTTCAATGACCGGCTGAAGAATCGAGTGAGCCACGGTGAAAGATGGCTGTGAATGTGACAGCTGGCACAATGAGTTTTTTCCCAGGTTGGCTGCTGAGTCAGCCAGTCCTTTCTCAGCTCCCCCCCCACACACACACACACATGAGGAGAGCTTGATGATCCTGCAAATCTTAAGGCTATTTGTGTCTCGTTATAGAAAAGCATCGGTTTGGGAGGGTTTTTTGAGTGGGTGGTCCGGGACATTTCTGTTGGCCTTGTTAACCCCAGGGGGATAATTAGGGGGGAAGATTCCCCAGAAGGAACGCCGGTGTTGAAGTGCAGCATGGGGGAAGCAGACACCTGTGACCTCAATGGTTAGATTATGAGTGGAATCTAATTAATAATGTGGAGAGAGAGAGGGAGAGAGAGAGAATAGAGAGGATAGGGGGAGAGAAATGGAGAGGGAGAGAAAGAGAGGGAGGAGAGCGGGGGAAAGAGAAAGAAAGAGACAGGGAGAAAGGGAGGGAGGGAGAGGGAGAAAGAAAAAGGGGAGAGGGAGGGAGACAGAGGGAGAAGGAGAGGAAAAGAGAAAGAGAGAGGGAGAGAAAGAAATGGAGAGGGGAGAAGGAGAGGAAAAGAGAAAGAGAGAGGGAGAGAAAGAAATGGAGAGGGGAGAGAGAGAAAGGAAGGAAGCGAGACAAAGAGAAAGGGCATAGAGAAAGAGAGAGGAGAGAGAGGGAGAGAAAGAAAGGGAGAGGGGGGAGAGAAAGAGAAAAAGAGAGAGGGAGGGAGAGATAAAGAGAGGGAGAGAGAAAGAGAAGGAAAGAAAGAGGGGGAGAGAGAGAGAAAGGGGAGAAGGGGAGAGAAAGAGATGAAAGAGAGGGAGAGAAAGGAGAGAAAGAGAGAGCAAAGAAGGGAAAGAAGGTGATAGGAAGAGAGAAATAGAGAGAGGGAGGAAAGAGGAAGAGAGAAATAGAGAGAGAAAGGGAGAGAAAGAGGGAGAGAGAAAAGAGAGGAAGGGAGGAAGAGAGAAAGAGAGAGAGGGAGAGGGAGAGAGCAAGGGAGGGAAAGAGGGAGGGAGAGAAACAGAGAGAGGGAGGGAGGGAGAGAGCTGGGAAGCCTGGGAGATTTGCAGACGGAAGATGTTTCTGCTTTAACCAATTGAGTTGCTGATCTCTTCCTTCTCCCTCTCTCCCGTCTCTCTCTCTCTTTTCCTTCTCCCTTCTCCCACTCTTCCTTCTCTGTCTGCCTCTCTTTCTTCTCTCTCTCTCTTCTCTGCCTCTGCTGATCATAATTAAGGAGCTCCATCTTCTCTCTGGGTGGAGTAATTATTTCAGAAGGTTGTTTGCAAAGTTTTGCTTCCTGCCAGGAGAGAAGGCAAAGGGGAGAAGAGGTAGAAATTGCAGGTGAGGGGCTTCAGAGATAGAGGTACGTGGTCAAAGCATTTTTTTAAAAATCAAAGAAGGGGGAAAAATGCAGAGGGACAAGGACGGAGAGGTGGAGACTATACAAATAGTCCTTGACTTGCCACAGTTCGTTTAGTGACTATTCAAAGTTACAGCAGCACTGAAAAGAGCGTTTTTCACACTTACGACCGACGCTTGGCAACAGGCTCACGTTTATGATGGTTGCAGCATCCGGGGGGGGCTCACACGCTCCCCTTTTGCTGCCTTCTTGACAAACAAAGTTGAGGGGGAGACCAGATTTGCTTAACCACCGTGTTACTCCAGCGATTCGCTTAACAACGGCGGCAAGAAAGGTGGTAAAAGGGAACAAAACTCGGTTCACAAATGTTTCTCTTAGCGACAGGGATTTTGGGCTCCATGATGGTCGTAAGTCAAGGAGTACCCATATCTGCAGAAGAATGCAGGCGATAAAAACAGAGAAATTAGGGTTTTAAGGTATTTAAACCCCCCTGTTGTTTATATTCAGTTTTTTCTAGAGGGTTGAAAAGCAAACGTGGGTTGCAGCCGTTTTCTTCTTTTCCCGGGTTCTTTTTCTCGGTGTAAGTTGTGTTGCTGAGGCCTCGTTATTGTCGTCAATAAGCCAATGTGTGTGGCATATTGTGACATGTGAGGCCTTTAGCTTGCTTTATGGAATGTGCAAATTTATGGAAGGCTGAACTGCCCCACGAATCCATCTGGAGAGAAATAAATATTTTGAAATCAGCTTCCTTCTTCTTCTCCTCCTTCGTTCCGTCTGATTTCCTGTTTGATGGAAGGCTTCCCCTTGTCCAAAATGCAAATCTTTGGACAGGCGGTGGAAATTTGTGAATATTCAGATTCATTCTCTCTCTCTCTCTCTCTCTCTCCCTCCCTCCCTCCCTCCCTCCCTCCCTCTCCCTCCCTCTCTCTTTCTCCGTCTGTCTGTCTTCCTTCTCTGTCTTTCTCCCTTTTCTCTTTCTCTTCCTTCTCTCTCTCTCCCTTCTGTCTCTCTGTCTCGCTTCCTTCTCTTTGTCTCTCTCTGTCTTCCTTCTCTCTTTCTCACTTCTTTCTCTCTCCCTTCCTTCTCTTTCTCTCTTCCTTCTCCCTCTCTCCCGTCTCTCTCTCTCTTTTCCTTCTCTCTCTCCCTTCTCCCTCTCTTCCTTCTCTTTCTCTTTTCTCTCCCGCCATTCTCTGTCTCTCTTCCTTTTCTCTCTTCCTTCTCTCTCTGTCTCCCTCCCTTCCTCCTCTGTGTGTGTGTGTGTTTGTGTATACATACATACATATGCACACACTTCTCTCTCTCCTTTTCTCTCTCTCTCTGTCTCTTTTCTTTCTTTCTTTCTCTCTCTCCCTTCTCTCTCTCTTTCTTCTTTCTTCTCTCTCTCTCTTTCCCCATTCTCTCTGTCTCCTTCTGTCTCTCTCCCTTCTCTCTTCCTTCTTTCTCTCTCTCCCTCCCTCCTTCCCTCCCCTCTCTCTGTCTTTCTGATGATTGTCAGAAGGTATTCTCGCTTTTCCTTTCCCAAGTGGCAAGCTTTTGTTTAGCACCCGTTATGTTATGTTAATGTTGTCAAACACCATGTCGGGTCATTGAACAATGAGGGAAGAATTCTCATAATATTGTAGGGAAATTATGGCAAGTTAATTTCAAAGCCTTCGTCCAGCATCTCCCTTCCTGTTGCTGCTTCACGAAACTCTCCAAATATTCCAGACTCCAGGACTGGCCCATCTTCCTCCCCAACCTCCTCACTGTCTGACTCTGCTGTCAGATCCACTGGCGGGCCACAACAATGATTAAAAAATGATGAAAGAAAATTTGTTTTTAGAGTGGAATATCCACGTTGTGTCAAGTATTATCCATCCTCCACTTGAAACTGTAGAACATAAAAGATATAATAATTGAGTTTGAAAGGGCCTTGGAGGTCTTCTAGTCCAACCCCATGCTCAAGCAGAAGACCCAATGCCATTCTGGGCAATCTCTTCTTAAAAACCTCCCGTGTTGGAGCATCCACAACTTCTGAAGGCAAGCTCTTCCATTGGTTAATTATTTGAACTGTCAGGAAATTTAACTGAACAGCAGAGTCGGAAGGGACCTTGGAGGTCTTCTAGTCCAACCCCTGCTTAGGCAGGAATCCCTACATCACTTCAGATAAATGGCTATCCAACATCTTCTTAAAAACTTCCAGTGTTGGAACATTCACAACTTCTGTTGGCAAGTTGTTCCACTGGTTAAATGTTCTCACTGTCAGGAAATTTCTCCGTAGTTCTAGGTTGCTTCTCTCCTTGATGAGTTTCCATCTGTTGCTTCTTGATAACCTCTTCTTCATGTGGTTTGTAAATCACGCAAGATTCTCTCACCTTGCCGAACATTTGATCATTCTGACTAACTTCAGAATGAAAATGTCCCTTTCCACTTGTTAATATTTGTAAGAGATGGAATGGAGTGGAGTGGAGTGGAGTGGAGTGGAGTGGAGTGGAGTGGAGTGGAGTGGAGTGGAGTAGAGTAGAGTAGAGTAGAGTAGAGTAGAGTAGAGTAGAGTAGAGTAGAATAATCAGAGTTGGAAGGGACCTTGGAGGCCTTCTAGTCCAGCCCTCTGCTTAGGCAGGAAACCCTACACCACTTCAGACAAATGGCTATCCAACATCTTCTTAAAAACTTCCATTGTTGGAGCATTCACAACATCTGGAGGCAAGTTGTTCCACTGGTTAATTGTTCTCACTGCCAGGAGATTTCTCCTTAGTTCTAAGTTGCTTCTCTCCTTGGTTAGTTTCCACCCATTGCTTCTTGTCCTGCCCTTAGGGGCTTTGGAGAATAGCTTGACCCCCTCTTCTTTGTGGCAGCCCCTCAAATACTGCAAGAATGCTACCCTGTCACCCCTAGGCTTTCTTTTTACTAGATCATCAACTGAGAAAGTTTCAGTTGCCTTTTGGAAGAAGCACCGTTGGGACTAACATGCACGGAGTTTTGTTCTTTGCTCCCTGCTCATAAAGTGGAACTACTCCTTGTTGTGAGTCACTACTTGTTTACTTGCAGAGCAGCAAAGGCATGTAGGCAGGGAGGAGGATGCTTCAGAGGAGGCCAGCGGTGGTTGAGAACCTTGTCATCCTCCTGCATCCCATCTTTTCATGGCTCTGGGAAATCAGATTCAACCCCGGGCGTATTTGCCAGCCTTGATACAAATGGGTGTTTTGTGGGGTTTTTTTGGTGAAACCATCTTTCAAGAGGCTGAAGGCCACTCTCCTGGATCTTTGAACACATCTGAAGTGGCTCTTGAGGAGTATTAAGCCATGCGAGTAAATTAATGTCATTCGATTTGAAAAGAAGGGGGCCCTATTGAAATACATCGCTGTGAAAAGGAGGATTGTTTTATTTATTACTTGGGTCCAGCGTGATGGGATTTCGTAGTCTCAATTGAATATTGTTTGTCTCTTAGCTCTCTGGTTGTTTAACAGACAGAATGGCTTTTCCCTGGTTCCCTTCTATTCTTTTTCCTTCTCCTCCTCCTCTTCCTCCTTCCCCTCCTCCTGCCTTTCCAATACTGCCTTCCCCTCCCTCCTTCTTCCCTTCCCTTCCCCTTTTCCTTCTTTCTCTTCCCCTTCTCTCCCCTCCCCTTCCCTTCTGTTCTTTCTCTTTATTGGCAATTGAAGAGTTCTAAAACCAATGATATTTGCTCCTCCTCCTCACTCCCCTCTCCTCCCATTCATCCCATCCTCTCCCCTCCTTTTCCCTTCCCTTCTCTTCTTCATCCTCCCCTCTAATCCCCTCATCTTCCCTTCATTTCCCCTTTCATCTGCCCTTCCCTTCTCTTTCTTCCCTTCCCTTCCCCTTCCATGTTCATTTCCTTTTTTCTCTCCCTTCCCTTCTCTTCCTCTTCATTCTTCCCTCCCTCCCTCTCATTATTGGCAATTGAACAATTCTAAAGCCAATGATATTAACTCCCCCTGCTCATTCCCCTCTCCTCCTATTCATCCCCTCCTCTCCCCTCCTTTTCCCTTCTCTTCTCTTCTTCGTCCTCCCCTCCACTCTCCTCGTCTTCCCTTCATTTCCCCTTTCATCTCTCTTTCCCTTTCCTTTTCCTTTTCCTTTCCTTTCTTTTCCCTTCCCTTCTCTTCCCTCTTTCCTTTTCACCCCCCCCCATTATTGGCAATTGAACAATTCTAAAGTCAATGATATTTATTCCCCCTGCTCACTCCCACTTGCCTCTCTTACCATTCATCGCCTCCTCTCCCCTCCCTTCCCCTCCTCTTCTTCATCCCTCTGCTCCCTCGTCTTCCCTTCCCCTTTCATCTGCTTTCCTTTCTCTCCCTTCCTTCCCTTCCCTTCACCTCCTCTTCTCTTCCCTTCCTTTCCTTCCCTTCCCCTCCCTTTCTTTTCCTTCCCTTCCCCTCCCCTTCCTTCCCTTCCCTTCTCTTCCTCTTCACCCTCCCCTCCCCTCCCCCTCATTATTAGCAATTGCACAATTCTAGTGCTACCTGAGATGGGGGAGCATCCTATGCTTTGCCTCCAGACTGAAGCCCCCTCCTAAAAGCTTGGACTGCACAGTTTGTCAGCCAGAGAAGAGGATCTGGAGCCCAGAGCCATTGAGGGGTGATCCACCCACCCCCTGTTAGCTGTGCAGCTGCCCGCTGAAAAGTTCACAGCAGCGGGCAAAGGAACAAAGGACTATTTGCCATCCAAGAACTGCATTAGTTCCCCACGATCCGTCTTCAGTGGGCTGAATCTCTTGCCAGCACCAACATCTGTTTACGATAATTCGGCTTCTTTGCATGCAGCATGAGCCTCCCCCAAGGTCATCAGAGCAAGGCTGTGCCTCCAGCTAGAGGGTGGGCTCCAGTGAAAGTTACTGTGGGGGGGGGGTCCCCTCCCACATCTGTGCTAGTCGTTCCCGACTCTAGAGGGGGCAGTGCTCATCTCCGTTTCAAAGCTGAAGAGCCAGACATTGTCCGAAGACGTCTCTGTGGTCCTGTGGCCGGCATGACTCAATGCCGCTGCTACCACGGTGGTTAAGTGTGAACAACAGTCGTAAGTCACTTCTTTCCATTTGCGACAGCGGCGTATATCTGTAGCTCGGGTGGAGGCACCTCCAACCTCAGGTGTTTTTTTTTCAGTGCCTTCAAATAGTCACTAAGCAGACTGTTGTAAGTGGGAGGATTTGCAATACTTGGGTTAGAATACACCGCTTAGTATTTTCTGCAATTTTGTACAGAGGGATGGGGGAAGATTAGCATGTTTTTTTCCCAAGGTTTTTTTTTTTTAAAACATCAAATGCACGTGTGAACATTTTGGCACCTAAGTGTCATACATTCTAATGCAAATAAAGCCCCTTAGGAACTGTCATAAAATGGGACAAAGCTCACTCCCCAACTGTCTTACTTAAACAGCGGAAATGATGTGCCCAATGGCAGTCATACGTTGAGGCCTGTTCTTTTAAGGAATGGGATGGAATGGAAAAGAACAGAACATGGGATGGGATGGGATAGAACAGAATAGGGAACAGAACAGAACAGAGTAGAGTAGAGTAGAGTAGGGAATGGAATAGAAGAGAAGAGAATAGAATAGAACATGGGTTAGGATAGGATAGGATAGGGAATAGAACAGAGTAGAGTAGGGAATGGAATGGAATGGAATAGAATAGAACAGAACATGGGATGGGATGGGATGGGATGAAATGGAATAGAATAGAATAGAACATGGGATGGGATGGGATGGGATAGGATAGAATAGTACAGAATAGGGAATAGAACAGAGTAGAGTATGGAATGGAATGGAATAGAATAGAACAGAATAGAATAGAACATGGGATGGGATGGGATAGGATAGGATAGGATAGAACAGAATAGGGAATAGGACAGAGTAGAGTAGAGTAGGGAATGGAATGGAATAGAATAGAACAGAACAGAACAGAACAATGGATGGGATGGGATGGGATGAAATGGAATAGAATAGAATAGAATAGAACATGGGATGGGATAGGATAGAATAGAATAGAGAATAGAACATAGTAGAGTAGGGAATGGAATAGAATAGAATAGAATAGAAGATGGAAGGGAAGGGAATAGAATAACAGAGTTGGAAGGGACCTTGGAGGCCATAGTCCAACCCCCTGTTTAGGCAGGATACCCTACACTACTTCTTAAACATTTTGTGTGTTGGCGTATGAACTTTTGCTCACCTAAGCCTAGTGTGTGTTTTCCCCTAAAATCACATTCATTATTGCACATGTCTTGTCTTGAACTCACATAGTTATGCGTCACTTTTCCTAAATATACACATTGTTATATTAGATGAAAAGGCCATGTTAAAAGAAAAGATTTTGAAAGATTGTGTCACTTGGCTGGAGAAGACATCCGTGGCAGTTTGCCAAATCTTTCTGGTCTTCTCCCATTTTCAGAATCTCAAGAGTTTATATGCTGAATTCTCATTCCCAAGAAAACTCTTTCTGACATTGCTGTCAATAGCTATTTTATTATGAAATGAGTTGGTGCTGAAATTCGGGAGTCTTATTTGCATTTGAAATCTATTTAATCCTAAAATTGGCTGAAGCTGTAACAACTGCTTAACTCTCTGGAAGGATGACTTCCCTCTTTGCGGGCCATGTGTTCTGTTTTTGTTCACCGAGGAAAGCTGAGTTTGTCGATCAGAAAGGTCAGCAGTTCGGTGGTCCGAATCCCTAGCGCCGCGTAACAGGGTGAGTTCCCGTGACTTGTCCCAGCTTCTGCCAACCTAGCAGTTTGAAAGCACGTAATAAATGCAAGTAGAAAAATAGGAACCACCTTTGGTGGGAAGGGAACAGCGTTCCGTGTGCCTTCGGCGTTGAGTCATGCTGGCCACATGACCACGGAGACATCTTTGGATAGCGCCAGTTCTTTTGCTTTGAAATGGAGATGACCACTGCCCCCTAGAGTCGGGAACGACTGGCACATACGTGCGAGGGGAACCTATGGCATATATTCAGTAGAAGCAGGACTCAATTCAAATTAAATGGTGAGTTGTGGTATAGAGTTCAAATATCTATGGAGATTCTCAGTCATCCAGATCATGGGTGTCCCAAAGGTGCTTTTCTCAACCGGACTTTCTGTTTTTCTTTGAAGATGTTTTGCTTCTCATCCAAGAAGCTTCTTCAGGTTCAGATATACATAAAACTGAAATCTGATCTTGCTTCCATTTTTTTATTTTTTTTTGGCAATCGACTTTGAAGTGATTTGATGTTCATTTCTTTTGAAATGCTTCTGGCTTGCCAATCTATCCTACAGCTGTGGGGTTCCCTGGCCCGTCTCCCATCCAAATAGCAACCAAGCTTGAGCCTGCTTAGGTTTTGAGCTATGCCATCTGCTGTCCAGGGTGCTGAAATTATATTATGTCAATTTCAATTCCCAAACATTCATAGAGGGGGGGGCGAGGGAGAGAGAGAGAATGAGAGTGAGTGAGAGTCAGAGACAGAGAGGGACAGGTAGAAACACACAGAGACAGACACATACACATAGACACACAGAGAGAAACACATAGAGAGAGAAAGAGACACAGAGAGAGAGACAAAGAGAGAGACAGAGACACACAGAGAGAGACACAGAGAGGCAGAGAGAGTGATAGAGACAGCAGAGAGAGTGAGAGTGAAAGAGAGTGAGAGAGAGAGACAGAGAGAGAGAGAGTGAAAGAGTGAGAGAGAGACAGAGACACACAGAGAGACACACAGAGAGTGACAGAGACAGCAGAGAGTGAGAGTGAAAGAGTGTGTGAGAGAGAGACAGAGAGAGAGTGAAAGAAAGAGAGAGAGACAGAGAGTGAGAGTGAGAGCGAGAGTGAGAGAGACCCAGAGAGAGAGAGAGCACAGAGAGAGAGAGAGACACAGAGAGAGAGAGTCTCAGAAACAGTGAGAGTTTTTACCAGGCATAATTCAGCATGTATCCTCCAAGCCCTGTATTAGCTTCACCAAACAATAGGAGAAATTTGCAGCTTCTGTCTTGGGGTGAAATGAAACGACCTGAGAGCGTTTTATTGCTTCTTTTTATTATTCTAATTTTAACCCGGGATGATTGCACCATTAGCTCCTATTATTAAGCCATGTGGTCGAAATTGGTTCAACAATGATACTCATAACTGAGATGGATTAAACGTCTCACCTTTCCGGGATCCAGGGAAAACCTGGGGTGTGATCTCCCTTAATTTTTGTTCAGAAGTGGTCGGGAAATACACACCCTAGTGTGGTTGAACGCAGCCATAACTGGGGCAGCCAATTAGTCAACGAGTCCCATCATTTATTCAAGAGTCTGGGATTAAGGAATTAGAAACGAATCTCTGCATTTGACACAGGGGATGGGATTAAGCCAACTTGGCTCCCTGACAAGCTGAAAATTGTTCAAGCCACCGCTTTGTGAGTCTTCTGGATACCGGGCCTTCATTCCTCCAGACAATCCAGGTATCAGATCACCATAAGTGAGTCCGGCAGGAAGATGAATAGTTGTCTGCCACATCTATTCATCTCCGCCCCCTGCCTTTTATCCCCAGAGCTGGAGTGGGCCTCTCTAGCAGCGGTGGCTCTTCCGTCCCGAGAACCGGCCCATAGATTTCCACTGTTCTCCTCTCCTCTGCCTTCTGCGCATCCGCACGTTGCACATCCTCTCTCTCTCTCTCTCTCTCTCTCTCTCTCTCTCTCTCTCTCCCTCTCTCCGTCTCTCCCTCCCTCCCTCTCTCTCTCTCTCTCCCAGCTCCATTCCTTCTTTCCCCTTGGAGCTCTCAGGTTGCCCTGATGCTGACCCTGACTCCCACGCCTCCTCCTCCGATTTGGTTGCTGGAGGGGCCAGTGGCTGACAGGACACAACATCTAGTTAATCGGATTCATGTTGGATTCCCAGATTCTGCTTTCACGATTAATGTTCAGAGAGAAATTCAACCAATCACTAATCAAGGCCCAAGTAGTTTCATTCACATTTTTTCCTGTTTTCACAAAAAAAATATTTTCTTTCTTCCTTCCTTCCTTTCTTTTTTTCTTTCTTTCTTTTTTCCTTCTTTTTTCTTTCTTCCCTCCCTTCCTTCTTTCTTTTTTATTTCTTCTTTCTTTCTTTCTTTCCTCCCTCCCTAACTTTCTTCTTTCTTTCTTTCTTTCTTTCTTTCTTTCTTTCTTTCTTTCTTTCTTTCAGAGAGTCTAGTGTCTCTCAACAATCTACCTTTCCTAAATTAACATCCTCTGGTGTGTATAAACCTTCACAATTTCCCCTGTTAGGTATATATTTACCCACATAATCCTGAACAAGAGGTCTGCGCAAATTCAAACATTTGTTTAATTTGACCCTATGTTGGCGAAGTTGAAATGCTTCCTTACTTTGCAGTCCCAAGGTATGACTTCAAAGGTATTCTTGCACTGTATCAGAAGGGTCTTCCCATTGTGTGGGACCCATGGTCCCATCCCATCCTAAATTCCCATAAATTCCCAAATGTGTGGGAATGAAAACCCCGCGGATCTGGTAAGAAGAAGAATGTAAGCTATTCTTTGTGTAGATGATAGAGAAATACAGACTGGCAGCCTCTCTTTCTTTAGTTTTAAAGTTAAATTCTTCAATTAGAAAACTCAGGAGGTT